>NC_084565.2:22622500-22690000 GCF_033978685.3 Nerophis lumbriciformis
AGGTTCTGGTTAGCATTTTTTTAAATGGGATGTAACAATAAACGGTTCTTGTTAAGATCCGTTGCCCGGATCATAGTTTATTTACGTTTTGATTCACTTGTTGTTTATGTTCTGTTTCAGCACCCCTGTTTTGTGTCTCCTTGGTTGCTATGGTTATTCATTTTGTTACCCTGCCTCTAATTAGTATTTGGGACGTTCACCTGTTCCTGGGAATTAATCAGAGAGCTATTTAGTCCTGCCTTTTCGCCTCACTGTCTGGTGCTTTTGTTTGCTCTCATGCAACTGTTACGTTTATTCCTTGTGTTTCTCGTGCTTAGTTCCACCTTAGTTTTTCCTGTGTTGCTATCCCGTTAGCTTCCAGTGCTATATGCACGCCGTTTCCTGTCGTTCCGTCTGCACCCTGGAAGAAGAATCTGCGCATCACCATGCGACCACCACGTTACAGTTCTAATTTGATTTGATTTTTATTAAGGATCCCCATTAGCTGGTTGCCTCAACAACCCACTAGTCTTCCTGGGGTCCACAATTCAATACAATTATAAGTAAAAGCATATAATTATAACTACACAATACAGAAAAAAATGAAAAAAATAAAAGCATCAATAAGAAAACAAGCAAACAATTTACAGTCACAGAATAATAATTACCATATAAATATAACTACACAATATAAAACCAAACAAATAATCAACGAGCAAACTAATTTATAGACTCAGATAAAATCTTACTTTCTTTTTAAAAACCTGTTTACTTTCAATGCCGGTGAGAATTTGAGGCAGGTTATTCCAGAGCGATAAAGATCTATAAATAAAAGATTTCCGCAAAGCATTCTTTCCTGGGACGAGAGAGTACAAAATGCCCCTCACTGGACGCCCTGGTATTATGATTATGTATAGTGCTACTGTGAACTATTTGGGCCATGAAAAAAGCAGGAGTTTTACTACCGGTTACTGATTTGAACAATATAAGAGTATTAGCTGACAACCTGTTCTGCACTGTTAGCCAGGAATGAGAAGCATGCATTTGGTGCACATTGGTTTTTAGTGAACAACCAAGAACCAGCTTTGCTGCCCTATTCTGGACAATCGTGATTGTCCATAATGATAACTGGGGTAAAACTTCCGACAGTTAGAGTTACCGATTTATTTTAAATGATCAAAAAAACGTGATTGATAACTACACTTTTAATGGGCTGACTGGCAACAGCTCGCGAGCTGAAATGCTAACATGAAAACAAGAGACATTAACATCTTTCTCCATTAAGAAACAACATAACACAATCTAAACCTATATAAACACATTGCTGCCTGAGCAACTAAGCCAGGGGTGTCAAACTCATTTTAGCTCAGGGGCCGCATGGAGAAAAATCTGTGCACATGCGAGCCGGACTATTAAAATCATAGCATTGAAACTAAAAAATAAAGACAACTTCAAATTGTTTTCCTTGTTTTACTTTGGCCAAAAATAGAACAAACACATTCTGAAAATATTACAATAAAAATATAGAAAAAAATACTCGCAGCGGGAAAGTTTAGGAAGGAAAGAAAAAAGTGAATGAATGTTTATAACTGAAGACATTTACATATGCATAAAAATGTGTTTCCTTTTGTATTATTTTTTTAAATGAATTAACGTTTATGACAACCTTTTTCCAAAACACAATATAGAATGTGAGATATAACAGGATAATGCATACCTTTATCATTTGTTTTCAAAACGGTTACAAAAAGGTGGGACCCCAAAACTTTAATGTGGGACCCCATTTTTATGACTTGATGGGGTCCCTGCCAACCCCATTTTGAAAATTCCTAGCGCCAACACTGATGGAGTATTGGTAGCATGCAAAACAGCAGCAGGCGGCTGTGGCCTGCGTGCCGGTTCTAATACTAATCAAATATCATCCCGGGGGCCATAGATAATTCATTCATCCGGCCCGCGGGCCTTGACTTTGACAAATAGGAACTAAGCTATTCAATTGTGCACATTGAACCTACAAGCTTTGCTTTCTTGTGATTGAAGATTACGAGACAGAGTTGTTTTTACGGTGCGTTCAAGGACCGCTGAATAGACTAGGACGAAACATCCCCCGCCGGAAATAGTCACCCTTGTTACGCACTTTCCGGTAAATACATGTTAAAGTGCTACAGTATAAACCAATATTTGAAATGTTTAAAACTGCGCCATTTAAACAGATACAATACTTAGACTAAAACACTATTACCGTAGTTAAGCATTAGAAACACAAAACATGCAAAATACTGTTGTGGTATTCCAACAGTGTAACTATTTACTTTAGGTATTTAAAAAAAAGAACCTGGTATTATCAACAATACCATGCTAATAATGTTCACGATAACCGTAATATACAATTTTTAATTGTAATTAATTGTTACATCCCTGATGTAATTGCTGACAGCTTTAAAACTACCATGGCATCATAACAGCGTAACACAATGTAACCGACATCATACCATCCAAGTGCTGTTTAAAAGGGAACTGCACATTTTTTGGAATTCTACCTATCAATTACTATCTTTATGTGAGACAAGCACTTATACTGTATGTTTTTTTTGTTTTTTTAATGCATTCTAACTCGTAATTAAACTCTAGCAAAAGTCTGCTAACAATGAGCCCAATAGGAGTCGCTCTATTCCGCCTATAACGCGCTCTAAAAACATCAAAAACTACCATAAACATTCTGTATATAAGTAATGTAGTAATATGTAATGTAGTAACAGGTACATTCATAATATCATGTCATATTTACATATTTTGGTCACTTCAAGCATACAGCGTCATATTAATTTCATTGACTCATCACAAAGTTCGCTTTTCCCTTCAACAACAACTATTACTAATCATGGCACACTTCATGAGAGCCAACAAAGACTACCTTGGGACAAATGATGAGAACCTTATATATGATTTATAACCTAGAATTAACTTTCACCAGCTCAGAGGTGATGCAGCAGCTCATCGGCTCAATATTGCAATATAGCAGCACAAGGTACTCAAATCTAATTTCCCCTCGGTGACATGCACCTGGGGATAGGTTGATTGGCAACACTAAATTGGCCCTAGTGTGTGGATGTGAGTGTGAATGTTGTCTGTCTATCTGTGTTGGCCCTGCGATGAGGTGGCGACTTGTCCAGGGTGTACCCCGCCTTCCGCCCGATTGTAGCTGAGATAGGCTCCAGCGCCCCCCGCGACCCCAAAGGGAATAAGCGGTAGAAAATGGATGGATGGATGGATTAATAAAGTACTATCTAATCTAATCTAAGATAGTTAGCTTTCATGTGATCACGGCGTGGCAAAAAGTAGTTTGTCTGCGTTAATGCTTTTAATAACTATATCGCTATTACTTGGTTAATATTATGGCCACGGGACGTAAAAGGAGCGTGGTTGGCGTTTTTTTAGAATGTTTTTTTTAGAGGGCTGTATGGGCGGAATAGTGTACTCCCATTAGCTGCATTGTTAGCCACTTAGTAGTTGCCGTAGTTTACGACTTAGAATGCATACAAAAATTAAAATGTGTTCTTGTCTTAAATAGGGATTGTGAATGATAGGCACAATAAAAAAAAAATGCAGGTCTTCTTGAAGGACATACTCGTGTTATACAAATTGTGCCTTGCTTGGGTCCACATCATGACTGCATGGCATGTGCACAAAATAGCCGCCTCATAGAATGACTGTAATGTAATAGCTTCTCTCAAGTTCTTTAGGAAAAACACAGTTTATAATACAGATAAATGGAAAGACTCAAAATATCATAATAAATTTAAAAAAAAAATATAACCAATGGCATTTGTGTTCACCTGCAACTACATGGGAGTGCATTGTGAAGACGTTTTATGAATGCTGTCGCTCCTTTTGATATTGCTCCTTTTGCATGCCACCACTTTCACACAATAATAATATGTACCGTATTTTTCGGACTATAAGTCGCTCCGGAGTATAAGTCGCACCGGCCGAAAATGCATAATAAAGAAGGAAAAAAACATATATAAGTCGCACTGGAGTATAAGTCGCATTTTTTGGGGAAATGTATTTGATAAAACCCAACACCAAGAATAGACATTTGAAAGGCAATTTAAAATAATTAAAGAATAGTGAACAACAGGCTGAATAAGTGTACGTTATATGAGGCATAAATAACCAACTGAGAACGTGCCTGGTATGTTAACGTAACAGATTATGGTAAGAGTCATTCAAATAACTATAACATATAGAACATGCTATACGTTTACCAAACAATCTGTCACTCCTAATCGCTAAATCCCATGAAATCTTATACGTCTAGTCTCTTACGTGAATGAGCTGAATAATATTATTTGATATTTTACGGTAATGTGTTAATAATTTCACACATAAGTCGCTCCTGAGTATAAGTCGCACCAAACTATGAAAAAAACTGCGACTTATAGTCCGAAAAATACGGTAATCAGAACTGGATCCCCAAATTCAGGGAAATTGCACTAATGCAACCGTATAGAATAGGGACAAGTGATGTGGTGAGATAAGCAAATTGTCCAAAGCATGAATGCTCTGTGTGTGAGTGCAGGCCAGCGGGGCCATGTGAGGGTATGAAGTCCAAATGACTTAGTATGAGTATGTTGCAGGAGGTGACACTTAAAGCTTCTTTTCTTCCTTTTGCCAACAGGATCTGACTTGCATTGATGACCTCTCCACAAACTCCCTGTTCTCCTCTCCGGCCGATTCGTTGTCGGAGTATGCTGATGCACCGCCCTTCATCAACACAGACACCCTCGTCACGGTACCTACACTCTGGGACGTCAGCACTAGCACCACCGTCGCCAACACACCAGCACAGAGCCAGCTGGAGGTCAGTCAGTCATTTGTCGCCCGGACACATACATATACACACACACACACATGCAGTATGAGCATGATATATGTATATAATGTATGCGGTTGACCACACCTATCACTCTTCTTACTGTTGTTAAGTCTACACATGCATGAGTGCATTAGGGTAAGCAGGTGTCAGACTACAATGCAGGGCTGAGGTTGTTGTACAGATATTTACTTTATGCTGTATTGACTTGGATATACATTTTCTTTCCAGGGAAAAAAAAAGATGGGTTGTCTTATATTTTTTGGTTGAGAGATTTAAAGCAGCAGACAACTTCTCCTCAAGCAAGTTAGAGCTTTTCTTCCTGTCACTCACACACACACTTAGCCGTGACACAGAGACATGCTGGGGAAAAGGTGCTTGAAAGGTTGTTAGCAAGTTTGCAAACAACAGAGGAGGTAACAGCTAAGAAATATGATATCTGTTATGTTACATCGCCATCTACCACTTAGTATTTCACTTATATTGATTTAAAAATATATATTTAAGGTTATCAAATATTTAAGTTAATATGGTACAAAAAAAATGTATTTGAACTAATTTCACGGGGATTATTTGCCCTTAAAACAAAAATTATTTAAAATTAAAGGGGAACATTATCACAATTTCAGAATTGTTAAAACCATTAAAAATCAGTTCCCAGTGGCTTATTATATTTTTCGAAGTTTTTTTCAAAATGTTACCCATCACGCAATATCCCTAAAAAAAGCTTCAAAGTGCCTGATTTTAACCATCGTTATATACACCCGTCCATTTTCCTGTGACGTCACATAGTGATGCCAACACAAACAAACATGGCGCATAGAACAGCAAGGTATAGCGACATTAGCTCGGATTCAGACTCGGATTTCAGCGGCTTAAGCGATTCAACAGATTACGCATGTATTGAAACGGATGGTTGTAGTGTGGAGGCAGGTAGCGAAAACGAAATTGAAGAAGAAACTGAAGCTATTGAGCCATATCGGTTTGAACCGTATGCAAGCGAAACCGACAAAAACGACACGACAGCCAGCGACACGGGAGAAAGCGAGGACGAATTCGGCGATTGCCTTCTAACCAACGATTGGTATGTGTTTGTTTGGCATTAAAGGAAACTAACAACTATGAACTAGGTTTACAGCATATGAAATACATTTGGCAACAACATGCACTTTGAGAGTGCAGACAGCCCAATTTTCATCAATTAATATATTCTGTAGACATACCCTCATGTCAGCAGGCCAGGGAAGCTAGGGTCGATATTCTTCTCTTGATCATCTTCGGGACGGTGTGAGCCAAGACATCCAGGGGGGTTTAGCTCGCTCGTCTGCGGGAACAAACTGCCGCCATTGCTTGCCGTGCTAGCGAGGCCCTTTGTCCCTGAATTGCTCACACACTCCGGCAGATTCAATGGGGGTCTGGCGGCAGATTTCTTTGACTTTATCGTTGGAAATGCATCTGCTTTGAGTGTCGCAGGATATCCACACATTCTTGCCATCTCTGTCGTAACATTGCTTCCGTCGGTAAAGTGTGCGGAACAAACGTCCAATTTCTTGCCACTTTCGCATCTTTGGGCCACTGGTGCAACTTGAATCCGTCCCTGTTCGTGTTGTTGCACCCTCCGACAACACACCGACGAGGCATGATGTCTCCAAGGTACGGAAAACAGTCGAAAAAACGGAAAATAAAAGAGCTGATTTGACTCTGTGTTTGAGAAAATGGCGGATTGCTTCCTGATGCGACGTCACGTTGTGACGTCATCGCTCCGAGAGCGAATATTAGAAAGGCGTTTAATTCGCCAAAATTCACCCATTTAGAGTTCGGAAATCGGTTAAAAAAATATATGGTCTTTTTTTCTGCAACATCAAGGTATATATTGACGCTTACATAGGTCTGGTGATAATGTTCCCCTTTAATGAATTATGTTTGCAACATTTACACAGATGCCTCGAGGGCGCCAACTTTTCAATGTATTTTATGCAGTATATCTCGCCCTCTTACAGCTTCTCGTACGTAATTACGTCATTACGTAACACGTGTACGCGCATTAGCGTTGTTGGCTAACATTAGTAATTTGGATAGCTGACGTTAGCTGTCATTGAATGTATCCACTATCATAACAACAACATGACTGCAAATTGTTTGTTGCTTTTCCTGGACTGCCTTTTTATGTATGCACGCGCTCCCTGCGCATACGTGTTGATGAGACCAGGTGAGTGACAGCCAATCATATTATTCGTGCCGGTAAAAACTGTTATGACCTAAACTTTGTAATTGTGAAAAATATAGACAATTGTCAAACAAATGTGTTCTCACTAATGGTAACATAAGCTACCTGTTTTTTGTACGTTTTGCTTTGAAAAATGTTACTGTCAGGAAGTTGCAAAGAGAACCTTTAATATGTGTATCAAAATATATATTTTCCCTTCCTTACACACACACATTTTTATGTACATTTTTGTTGTCAAGACACATTTTATTTTAAAGAACATTACTTTTTCTATCATTTTCCCATATATTTGAGTTTGTCTTTATTTTATGTTTTTGTTGACAGCTGAAAGGCTCCAGCAGGTTTCAGGGCTTGGCCAGTTTGGATGATATTACTGCTATAATCAGCACCCCACCTTTAGGAGGATTCCAGGTAGCCACACCAACCTGTCCAAACTCATTTTAACATTCAAACTAACTTTTTTCTAACTGTGCGCTTCTATTGATGACAATAATGTGCGGTTTCATGTCCGACACCAAGTTGGTCGTACTGACGTACTGTACTTTGAAAGTAGTGGTTTTATTGAGCACAAAATATATCATTACCAGCAGTACCAGCTGCAGCTATCTATTTTTTTAGTAATTGAGTAATACATACATATATATATTAGGGCAGAACGGTGGTACAGTTCATGTGCCTCACAATACGAAGGTCCTGGGTTCGATCCCCGGGCTCGGGGTCTTTCTGTGTGGAGTTTGCATGTTCTCCCCGTGACTGCGTGGGTTCTCTCCGGGTACTCCAGCTTCCTCCTACCTCCAAAGACATGCACCTGGGGATAGGTTGATTGGCAACACTAAATTGGCCCTAGTGTGTGAATGTGAGTGTCAAAACAAACACTGTCATTCATTTTCATTTGTTTATGATAATGCAACCATTTTTTGAAATTAATCACCTGCGTTAACGCGTTAAGGTTGACAGCCCTAATACATACTGTATATATATATATATAAATATATATATATATACATACACATATACAGTCATGGTCAAAAGTTTACATACACTTGTGAAGGACATAATGTCATGGTAAATGGGTTACACTTGTAACCCGCTTTTCTACCTTCAAGGTACTCAAAGCGCTTTGACACTATTTCCACATTCACCCATTCACACACACATTCACACATTGATGGCAGGAGCTGCCATGCAAGGCCTTTAACCACGACCCATCCGGAGCAAGGGTGAAGTGTCTTGTTGAAGGACACAACGGACGTGACTAGGTTGGTAGAAGGTGGGGATCGAACCAGGAACCCTCAGGTTGCTGGCACGGCCACTCTCCAATCTGCGCCACGCCGTCATGGCTGTCTTGAGTTTCCAGTAATTTCTACAACTCATACTTGTTTGATCACAAATAACATTCATGAAGTTTGGTTCTTTTATGAATTTATTATGGGTCTACTGAAAATGTGACCAAATCTGTTGGGTCAAAAGTATACATACAGCAAGATACATTATCAATTTTGGTGATGTAGAACAGTTACAATCAAATCAAATTAGCTTCATGGCATGGACTCTTAACTTCATGTGAGTGATTGATTGACGACACCTGTTGACTTCTCTGAGCCATCATGTGATGCAGTCATTAAACTCGGTTACAAATGCGACAATGGGAAAGTCAAAGGAACTCAGCACAGATCTGAAAAATCGAATCATTGACTTGAACAAGTCAGGAAAGTCACTTGGAGCCATTTCAAAGCAGCTTAAGGTCACAAGAGCAACTGTGCAGACAATTTTTTGTAAGTATAAAGTGCATGGCATAGTTTTGTCACTGTCACGATTTGCTGCTGATGGTCAAGATTCAACCGATAACCACCAAAAAGCAGGTCTGCAATGAATTGGAAGCTGCTGGAACACAGGTGTCAGCGTCCATAGTCAAGCGTGTTTTGCATCGCCATGGACTGAGAGGCTACCATGCAAGAAGGAAGCCCTTGCGCCAGAAGCGACACCTTAAAGCTCGTCTAAAGTTTGATGCTGATCACATGGACAAAGATACAAGCTTCTGGAGGAAAGTTCTGTGGTCAGATGAAACACAAATTGAGCTGTTTGGCCACAATACCCAGCAATATGTTTGGCGGAGAAAAGGCGAGGCCTTTAATCCCAGGAACACCACTCCTACCGTCAAGCATAGTGGTGGTAGTATTATGATCTGGGCCTGTTTTGCTGCCAATGGAACTGGTGCTTTACAGAGAGTAAATGGGACAATGAAAAAGAAGGATTGCCTCCAAATTATCCAGGACAAGCTAAAATCATCAGCCCAGAGGTTGGGTCTTGGGCTCAGTTGGGTGTTACAACAGGATAATGACCCCAAACACACTTCAAAAAGTGGTAAAGGAATAACTCAATCAGGCTAGAATTAAGGTTTTAGAATGGCCTTCCCAAAGTCCTGACTTAAACCCCATTGAGAACATGTGGACAATGCTGAAAGACAGTATAGCTTGGTTGGTAGAGCGGCCGTGCCAGCAACTTGAGGGTTGCCGGTTCGATCCCCGCTTCCGCCATCCTAGTCACTGCCGTTGTGTCCTTGGGCAAGACACTTTACCCACCTGCTCCCAGTGCCACCCACACTGGTTTAAATGTAACTTAGATATTGGGTTTCACTATGTAAAGCGCTTTGAGTCACTAGAGAAAAAGCGCTATATAAATGTAATTCACTTCACTGAAAAAACAAGTCCGTGTCAGAAAACCAAAAAGATTTAGCTGAACTGCACCAATTTTGTCAAGAGGAGTGGTCAACAATTCAACCAGAAGTGGTTGGCTACCAAAAGCACCTTATTGCAGTGAAACTTGCCAAGGGACATGTAACCAAATATTAACATTGCTGTATGTATACTTTTGACCCAGCAGATTTGGTCACATTTTCAGTAGACCCATATTAAATTCATAAATGAACCAAATGTCATGAATGTTTTTTGTGACCAACAAGTATGTGCTCCAATCACTCTATCACAAAAAAATAAGAGTTGTAGAAATTATTGGAAACTCAAGACAGCCATGACATTATGTTCTTTACAAGTGTATGTAAACTTTTGACCACGACTGTATATAATATACAGTACAGTCCAAAAGTTTGGACACATTCAATGTGTTTTCTTTATTTTCATGACTATTTACATTGTAGATTGTTACTGAAGGCATCAAAACTATGAATGAACACATGTGGAGTTATGTACTTAATAAAAAAAGATAAAATAACTGAAAACATGTTTCATATTCTAGTTTCTTCAAAATAGCCGCCCTATCCTCTGATTACTGCTTTGCACACTCTTGGCATTGTCTTGATGAACTTCAAGCTCACCTGTGAAGTGAAAACCATTTCAGCTCATCAGTTATTTCACCTTTTTGTGTTAAGTACATAACTCCACGTGTTCATTCATACTTTTGATACTTTCAGTGACAATCTACAATGTAAATAGTCATGAAAATAAAGTAAACGCATTGAACGAGAAGGTGTGTCCAATTTTTTAGCCTGTACTGTATGTATATATGTATGCATATGTATGTATATGTATGTGTGTGTACTGTGTATATATATATATATATATATATATATATATATATATATATATATATATATATATTCATATGTAGACTTTGTCATTACCATAGATGATGAAAGCATTGCTTTGTATTACATAATACCTGCATCTGCACAGACAGTCATAAATCAGAAGTACCGGTATTACTAGAACCCCACCCCGAAAGATACATTTACAAACAGAATATTATGAGAATACAATCAACAAGAATCAACAAAAATATACACTAAGTTTATTGAGAATGGAGAATCGTGTCAAGTTTTACTTTAGTAAAAGGGATCACAACTGATCCCATTCACTCTGACACCCACATTTTCCCATAGTCACCATTTTTTAAATGTATCATCTTTCTAAACATAAATAGACATCATTACAGGTGCTAAGTGTATTTGAAATTGGATTGAATAGACATACAGTACTGTGTACATGGGAACTTAAATCGCAAAAATGAAATCAATTGCTTGTTGCTTGGACTGCTTTTAATTTGAATTTCATTACTATTTATTTTATTATTTTTATCTTATTTTTTAAATGTGTTTATTTAGTTTGTTGTAATAAATTAACAGAAATTAACAAAGTTAAAGTCTTCACTGTGTAAAAAAATCAATAAAATTAAATGAATAGTTAATACAGCATTATTAGTGTATGCCAAGGAAAAAGATGACATCAAAAAGATTTTGAAACAGATTTATTAAAAAAAAAAAAAGCCAAGGCGTACATTGGCTATGTGTTACATATTTAAAGCTGGGGTACTTAAATCGTGTGTCACCAGGCAGAATTAAATCCCACCGCCCACTCTGCGTCCATGTGCACCTCGCTGATAGTCCTTCCCAGGTTTAGCCTCCCTGAAAGTGCACGAAATCTCGCACACAAAAAAAAGAGCTGTTTGTGCACACGCATAGGCTGACAGTCTGAAGTTGCATCGAAGGATCCCCTAGTTTGTATTTTGTTGCAGAAAACAAAGTGTCGCCGCCACACTAAAGGATACACACAAAATATAGGGAAATGGAACATTAGATTACCTGTCTAGAAGGAAAACAGCCACTTGCGCATCCAAAGTTAGTCCAAGACTGGCCCTCCATCTTGAATACGCCGTACCAATACTTATTCGAGTTTTGCCTCTTCTTTGGTATTTTTAGACGTACATCGTCTTTATTTTTTTCCCTTGATTTCCTCTTTTATTTATGATTTTTTTTAGCAGTATATGCTGTAAAGACTAGCGCAGGTATTGCGATCTTTCCATGTGGGTGTTCGGCAGCCATGCTTTACTTAAAGAAAGTTTGCACCGTGCACGCGCTTCACTATATATCGTGTTAGCCAATTAGGAGGCTCCTTCGTGGGCTCTGCTCACCCCTCCTTTCTCTAAATCCTGTAATTAGATTTGGAGGAAGACATGATTTTGTCTTCCGGGGTTGTATTTACTAAAATACTTCATTATAAGACACAGACAGCGATTTTTTTCCCGTAATTATCTCTGTTACAATATACTTTATGGTGCTAATATTTTTTTTGTTAGTTAAAGAATGTAACTTTGGTACCCTAGCTTTAATGTAATTTTTGACATGCTATCTCTAACCCACCTCCAAGCATTACTGCTTTAGTATAAGTTTAACAACCAATAAAATAGTCCTTGTTTAGCAGATAGTGGTGTCAGATTGCTGTAAAACCTTAAAGGGGAACATTATCACCAGACCTATGTAAGCGTCAATATATACCTTGATGTTGCAGAAAAAAGACCATATATTTTTTTCGTTGGTTAGAAGGCGATCGCCGAATTCGTCCTCGCTTTCTCCCGTGTCGTTTTCGTCGGTTTCGCTTGCATACGGTTCAAACCGATATGGCTCAATAGCTTCAGTTTCTTCTTCAATTTCGTTTTCGCTACCTGCCTCCACAATACAACCATCCGTTTCAATACATGCGTAATCTGTTGAATCGCTTAAGCCGCTGAAATCCGAGTCTGAATCCGAGCTAATGTCGCTATAGCTTGCTGTTCTATGCGCCATGTTTGTTTGAGTTGGCATCACTATGTGACGTCACAGGAAAATGGGCGGGTGGTTAAAATCAAGCACTTTGAAGCTTTTTTTAGGGATATTGCGTGATGGGTAAAATTTTGAAAAAAACTTCGGAAAATAAAATAAGCCACTGGGAACTGATTTTTAATGGTTTTAACCCTTCTGAAATTGTGATAATGTTCCCCTTTAAATACCGTATTTTTCGGACTATAAGTCGCAGTTATTTTCATAGTTTGGCCGGGCTCCAGTGCGACTTATATATGTTTTTTTCCTTCTTTGTTATGCATTTTCGTCAGGTGCGACTTATACTCCGAAAAATACGGTAGTTTAAATTTAGACTTTAGGTATTTATGATCTGACCTTTTTGTTCTTTTTGGTGGTGTCTCAAGACTCTTTCATTCATTAAAATTAGATGTTTGTCAAAGTTATAAAATGCCGGTGCAATAAATGTTATTATCCCCTGAGCTTTTGATCTTGAGCAAGCTTCTGTTTTTCCTATTTGCTGGTTTTAACGCACATTTTAACTGCTGCGTTGTTTACACCTTAAAACCCTAATACCTGTTTGATAAAAAAAATAAAACATTTTTAAGTCACCTAGGCTAAAATTAGAACAGCATAGAACCAAGCAGTGGTTTCTGTTGAATGAGTTATGTTGTCTTACTCAGGCTCAGACAACCCAGTCTCCACCGGAGGAGGAGGAGGAAGCTGAGGACGAGGATTCAGAGGAACTGGGCCATGTCGACACGTATGCTGAGTACAAGCCTTCCAAATGTAGGTCACTGGACCAGACGGCAAAATCTATCTTCATGTGGGATGCTGCCTTTGGCTTTTGTTTTCAAAAATAAAGACAAATTGTGTTTGCTCTCTTCAGCCACAATAGGAATTTCCCATCCTGACATAGTGGTGGAGACCAACACGCTTTCCAGTGTCCCTCCTCCAGACATCACATACAATCTGTCAATCCCAGAGAATACCATTAGCAGCGGCCTGCTGTCTGCCCTGCAGCTTGAAGCCATCATCTACGCCTGTCAGGTACACACACAGCCACTTGCATACAGTATATTGTTTTTCTCACTCTGAACAATGAGTGATTAGTCTCTTTGCTTGTGATTTGCCCAGCAACACGAGGTCATCCTTCAGAACAACCAGCGAGCGGGTTTCCTGATTGGAGATGGGGCTGGTGTCGGGAAGGGACGCACTGTTGCGGGAATTATCCTGGAAAACTACCTTAAGGGAAGGAAGAAAGCACTATGGTGAGGATTGAGCGTATTAATCATGGCAAATCATTCATGAAGCATTTGTAATGGGTAAATAGTTACTGTGTATAAAGCCTGTTAAAGCACTGTACTGTGTTAAAAGTCTGATAAGATTCATGAAATTCTCAGTATGTGATGTGAGAAGGATAGATAATTAATTTACTGGATGTTCCCAATGTGTGATGGGTCATACATTAATGAAATCATGGTTATGGCGGAGCAAATTTCAGACGCTAAACCAGGAGTGTCCGAAGTGCGACCCAGAGGCCATTTGAGGCCTACAGCTTAATTTTTATTGTCCCATGACACACTCTAAAAATACTACTACAAAAAAATGGGTGAAAAAAGCAAAAAGGAGTAATGTGAGCAGAAAAAGGTTGAATGTTTATCTTGACTGAAAGCTGACAGGCTGTTTCTTCTTTTGACGCCTTGACACATTGGGTTGTTTTTCTTTTAGTCTCATCATCTGATTTTTAAGTATGCCGCCCGATGTGGAAAAAGTTTGGACATCCCTGTTCTAAACGCAGCATTATTCCTTTTCATGTTGTCTTGGCGCAGATGTTTCAAAATGTAGGGCTTGCCCTTGTGGTGTTATTGTGCGTTGAAAAAAAAATGGAACGGTTGTCAAAGGGCCAGCTTGAGTTGAGTTTACATACACAGTGATCGCTAGGGGTGTAACGGTACACAAAAATTTCGGTTCGGTACAGTCAGAAAACAACAAAATATACATTTTTTGGTTATTTATTTACCAAATGTGTAAACAGTGGCTTTATCCTTTTAACATTGGGAACACTATAATAATTCTGCCCACGTTAATCAACATTAAACTGCCTGAAGTTGTTGCTCAGATTAAATAAAATGACAACTTTTCTTCTACATATAAACAGTGCAACATTAAACAGTTTCAAGTCAACTCATCACGCTTAATTTATTACAGCATTTGGGAAGCCTGTAGTTGATTTTTATTATGTAAATGTTATATTTTTATCAACATGTGATAGCAGGGACCCTGCCATTCAAAACTAGGCTGCTCCATTACTAACGATTAATGTAACTATAGCTGAAAAAAATAGTACAATAGCAATAGGAGACTACACACACACACACACACACACACACCGCAAAATGAGCTAACGCTACGCTAAAAGCTAATTAGCCTTCACCTCAAGCCAGGACTGCGAGCGAGCTGAACTGCAGTTTAAGTTTCTAAAAGGTCAACGGGCTCATAGTGATGTTACTAGTAGTTGACTGGGAGGTGTTTATTATCATTTGGGGAGAGTACGCTGCCTGATGCTCACCTGCTAAACACCTATCTGCTCGACGCTGAAGCGCTGACTACATGCGCTCTGAATACGCACTGCTGATTGGCTGTTACCGCTTTGAATACGCACTGCTGATTGGCTGTTACCGCTTTGTGTGTACCAATCAGATGGTTGTGTGGGTGGGACAATGCTGGGTGCTGAGAAAGAGGCAGAAGGAGCAAAGCAGCTTGTTAAGACTTTAGTTTAGAGACTCGTTCGGTACACCCCCCGTACCGAACCGAAACCCCCGTACCGGAACGGTTCAATACAAAACACGTACCGTTACACCCCTAATGATCGCTAACATGACCGCTGTAAATGTACACATTTCCTGCCGCTTATTCTCCATCCCCTTTGTGTGCGATGCTGATGATAGTAGTTTTTCTAGACTGGTGATATTTACGTCATTGTAATGTGTTCCTGTTGGTTTGTTGGCAAACCAAACAAAAATCACAACAGCAGCGATAGGCAGATTTATAGTTATCTTTTTCCGCCTGTACCAAAAACAAGTACCGTATGTTCTGGACCATAGGGCGCACCGGATTATAAGACACACTGTCGAGCGGGTCTAGTCAGGTTTATTTTCATACAAAAGGCACACCAGATTATAGGGTGCATTAAAGATATCATATTTATTTTGTTTCCTATTCGGCAGCGTCTTTTCTCGGTCATCTTTGTTGTAGAGGTGTAGCGTGCAAGGACGGGGGTAGAAGAAGTGTCAAAAGATGGAGCTAACTGTTTTAATGACATTCAGACTTTACTTAAATCAATAACGGAGCAGCATCTCCTCATCCGTGGTTCATCCGTGCAACAACAAGGCCGGAAATATGTCCCGTGAAAAACCATCCGACCGGAACTCTGTAATAACTAAAGTTCCTTGGGTGAATAATGTAAACTCACTACACCGGTATGTTTTAGCGCTTTCATGGCGAGTTTACTGACAGATATAAGTAAGAACTTTACACTACTTTATATTAGAAATGGCAACAGCGGAGGATGAATGTCCCATAACAAGAAGATAGAGAAAAAGAAGAAGCTTATCGAACTATAAAGGTGGACGCGCCCAAATTTTCAGGACTTATGCAGATCCCAAATACACATCAACAGGTACCAGAAAGTAAGAAAAGTTGCTTTTGCATAATATTTCGAAGCAAAACGCCAAATAATATGTCTTACCTTATACACACACCATAATAATACTGGTATGTTGAAGCACAGTACAATCCATCAAGCGGTGCGGCTTCATAGCTTACCAAAGTCGTACTAAAACATTTTGATAGGTTTTTGAGCGCCATGTGTAATGTTCTATATTTTCAATGGAACATATACAATTTTGGTGTTGTTTACTTGAGTCATATTACAGTCTACACGTATCTCTTATGTGTGACTGCCATCATATTGCAGTCCACACGTATCTCTTATGTGTGACTGCCATCTACTGGTCACACTTATCATTTCACCATGTACCAAATAAAATAGCTTCGGGGTCGGTCAACACAACCAAAATTATTCCATACATTAGGCGCACCGGGTTATAAGGCACGCTGTGGAGTTTTGGGAAAATGAAAGGATTTTAAGTGCGCTTTATAGTCCGAAAAATACGGTACATTTTTGTTGCTGCACCACCACAGGTTTTGTGCTACTTTGCCTGTATTATATTTTGTCTGCAATTCGGCCAAAATTGCACATCGTATTCTTTGCGTGACATGTATCTGTTGGTGCGCTGAAATATTTAAGATATTTTATTGTTTTTCCTTCACCAAAATGCTTCTTGAGTTAAGGTTGATACATGTTTTAACGTAATGCCATCTTCCTTGTTGCCTTTGAATTGAGTGCAGCCCAACAGGATATGAGCTCATACGCAGCTATATCCTCTTTTTGCTTCAGCGACATGAAATGGACTCTTGCGGCCAACATCACCTGTTTTGCATATGATTTTCTGTCTCGCCGTCTGTACTGAAATACCAAACCCACTGTACGCCGCTACAGGTTCAGCATATCCAATGACCTGAAATTCGATGCAGAAAGAGATTTCAAAGACATTGATGCATCGACTATTCCTGTGCATGCCTTAAACAAGGTGAGCCGGAGTACTGTTTTTTTTAATGCAGTTCAGCACAAAGCTGCCATTGCTGACTGTGTGACTATGTTGCAGATTAAATATGGTGACACAGCTACCTCAGAAGGAGTCCTCTTTGCAACGTACTCTGCGCTGATTGGCGAAAGCCAGGCGGGGGGGCAGCACCGCACGAGGATTAAACAGATCTTAGACTGGTGCAAGCTGGATTTTGATGGAGTTGTATCCTTTCATGACACACATTCCGCCTGCACTGTGCCGTTTTTCCTTGTCACCCCCTTTGTAGTTTGCTTGTCCTTGACCACATTTCCCTCACAGATTATTTTTGATGAATGCCACAAAGCCAAGAATGCCACGTCAACAAAGATGGGTAAGGCAGTGCTTGATCTGCAAAACAAGCTGCCGCGGGCCAGAGTGGTGTATGCCAGTGCCACAGGTATGTTGAAGCAGTGATGAAGGCTTAATGCAAAACAGCACAACCTAAGTTAACATTACATTGTGGGTATTAGGTGCATCTGAGCCAAAAAACATGATTTACATGAGCCGCCTGGGAATCTGGGGTGAGGGCACGCCCTTCAGGACCTTTGATGACTTCCTGCATGCTATTGAGAAGAGGTTTGCAATGTCTGATATTCTGCAAATTCATACTCATACGTAAATATGTAAGATATATATTTCCTCAGATAGTGTTCGGGAGGCGTTTTTTTTGTTTATTTATTTTTTTAACTACCGTATTTTTCGGAGTATAAGTCGCTCCAGAGTATAAGTCGCACCGGTCGAAAATGCATAATAAAGAAGGAAAAAAACTTATATAAGTCACACTGGAGTATAAGTCGCATTTTTGGGGAAATTTATTTGATAAAACCCAACACCGAGAGTAGACATTTGAAAGGCAATTTAAAATAAATAAAGAATAGTGAACAACAGGCTGAATAAGTGTACGTTATATGAGGCATAAATAACCAACTGAGAACGTGCCTGGTATGTTAACGTAACATATTATGGTAATCAATCAATCAATCAATCTTTATTTATATAGCCCTAAATCACAAGTGTCTCAAAGGGCTGCACAAGCCACAACGACATCCTCGGTACAAAGCCCACATAAGGGCAAGGAAAAACTCACCCCAGTGGGACGTCGATGTGAATGACTATGAGAAACCTTGGAGAGGACCGCATATGTGGGTAACCCCCCCCCCTCTAGGGGAGACCGAAAGCAATGGATGTCGAGTGGGTCTGACATAATATTGTGAGAGTCCAGTCCATAGTGGATCCAACATAATAGTAAGAGTCCAGTCCATAGTGGGGCCAGCAGGACACCATCCCGAGCGGAGACGGGTCAGCAGCGCAGAGATGTTCTCAGCCGATGCACAGGCGAGCGGTCCACCCCGGGTCCCGACTCTGGACAGCCAGCACTTCATCCATGGCCACCGGACCTGTGCCCCCCCCCCCCCCCCCCAAGGAAAAGGGGAGCAGAGGAGAAAAGAAAAGAAACGGCAGATCAACTGGTCTAACAGGGGGGCTATTTAAAGGCTAGAGTATACAAATGAGTTTTAAGATGGGACTTAAATGCTTCTACTGAGGTAGCATCTCTAATTGTTACCGGGAGGGCATTCCATAGTACTGGAGCCCGAATAGAAAACGCTCTATAGCCCGCAGACTTTTTTTGGGCTCTGGGAATCACTAATAAGCCGGAGTTCTTTGAACGCAAATTTCTTGCCGGGACATATGGTACAATGCAATCGACAAGATAGGACGGAGCTAGACCGTGTAGTATTTTATACGTAAGTAGTAAAACCTTAAAGTCACATCTTAAGTGCACAGGAAGCCAGTGCAGGTGAGCCAGTATAGGCGTAATATGATCAAACTTTCTTGTTCTTGTCAAAAGTCTAGCAGCCGCATTTTGTACCAATTGTAATCTTTTAATGCTAGACATAGGGAGACCCGAAAATAATACGTTACAGTAGTCGAGACGAAACGTAACGAACGCATGAATAATGATCTCAGCGTCGCTAGTGGATAAAATAGAACGAATTTTAGCGATATTGCGGAGATGAAAGAAGGCCGTTTTAGTAACACTCTTAATGTGTGACTCAAAGGAGAGAGTTGGGTCGAAAATAATACCCAGATTCTTTACTGATTCGCCTTGTGTAATTGTTTGGTTGTCAAATGTTAAGGTGGTATTATTAAATAAATGTCGGTGTTTAGCAGGACCGATAATCAGCATTTCCGTTTTCTTGGCGTTGAGTTGCAAGAAGTTAGCGGACATCCATTGTTTAATTTCATTAAGACACGCCTCCAGCTGACTACAATCCGGCGTGTTGGTCCGCTTTAGGGGCATGTAGAGTTGGGTGTCATCAGCATAACAATGAAAGCTAACACCGTATTTGCGTATGATGTCGCCTAGCGGCAGCATGTAAATACTAAAGAGTGCAGGGCCAAGAACCGAACCCTGAGGAACTCTGCACGTTACCTTAACATAGTCCGAGGTCACATTATTATGGGAGACGCATTGCATCCTGTCAGTAAGATAAGAGTTAAACCACGACAAAGCTAAGTCTGACATACCAATACGTGTTTTGATACGCTCTAATAAAATATTATGATTGACGGTATCGAAAGCAGCGCTAAGATCAAGAAGCAGCAACATAGATGACGCATCAGAATCCATCGTTAGCAGTAGATCACTAGTCATTTTTGCGAGGGCTGTCTCCGTAGAGTGATTTGCCCTGAAACCGGATTGAAAAGGTTCACAGAGATTGTTAGACACTAAGTGTTCATTTAGCTGCTGTGCGACAATTTTTTCGAGGATTTTCGAAATAAAGGGAAGGTGGGACACCGGTCGGTAGTTTACCATGAGGTCAGGATCAAGGTTAGGTCTTTTGAGCAGAGGATGAATAACCGCTTTCTTGAATGCTAGGGGAACAGTGCCAGAGGAAAGTGATAAGTTTATAATATTTAGCACTGATGGACCTAATAATACAAAAAGCTCCTTGATAAGTTTCCCAGGAAGTGGGTCAAGTAAACATGTTGTTTGTTTTATCCCACTTACACGCTGTAATAGTTCCTTTAATGTTATTTCATCAAAAAGAGAGAGACTATTTTGTATTGCAGTATCCGTCGTAGATACAGTTGTATCTGTGTTCATAGAACCCAGTTGTAGCTGGGATGCGTTGTCTTTAATCTCCTTTCTAATGAGTTCAATTTTCTTATTAAAGAAATTCATAAAGTCATCTGCCGAGTGGGTGGAGCTATTGGGAGGAGTCCCTTGTTGGGTTAGCGATGCTACTGTACTAAACAAAAATTTAGGGTCGCTTTTGTTGAGGCGGATGAGATTTGAGTAATATTTAGCTTTAGCTAAGGTAAGCATGCGTTTATACAATATTAAACTATCACTCCATGCTTGATGGAAAACCTCAAGCTTGGTCGCGCGCCATTTGCGTTCCAACTTTCTACATGATAATTTATGAGCTCTGGTTTCTTCTGTAAACCATGGGGTGGGCCTTTTAGGGGCCCTTTTTTGTTTTAGCGGTGCTATACTATCAATGGTTTTGCGCAGGGCATTGTCAAAGTTGTTAGTGAGGTTATCAATAGAGCCGACATAATTTGGGAATGGTGCCATTACCGAAGGCAGCAGGTCAGCAAGAGTCATCGTTGTGGCAGCATTAATGTTGCGGCTGCTATAGCAGTTATTATTATTATTAGTTTGTTGACAATGAGTCAGAACTTCGAATTTTATAAGGTAATGATCGGACATTACTTTAGTACACGGGAGTACCATAACTTTGGAGGTGGTGACACCCCTGACCAGCACTAGATCTATCGTATTGCCATTGCGATGCGTAGGTTCATTTATTATTTGTGTAAGACCACAGCTATCAATTATAGTCTGGAGCGCCACGCACTGAGGGTCCGATGGGGTATTCATATGGATATTAAAGTCCCCCATTATGATTATATTGTCTGCGTGCGTCACTAGATCAGCAACGAACTCTGAGAATCCATTAATAAAGTCCGAGTAGGGCCCTGGGGGGCGGTAGATAACAGCCATATCGAGAGGCAGCGGTGCGACAGACCTCATAGTAAGCACCTCAAACGATTTGTATTTATTATTTAGGTTAGGGGTAAGGTTAAAGTTTTCATTGTATATTAGTGCGACCCCCCCACCCCTTTTAAGGGGACGGGCAATATGCGCATTCGTATAGTTAGGAGGAGATGCCTCATTTAGCGCAAAAAAATCGTCTGGTTTGAGCCAGGTTTCGCTAAGACCAATGACGTTAAGATTGTTGTCTCTAATGACCTCATTAACTAATAACGTTTTGGGAGACAATGATTTTATGTTTAAAAAGCCCATATTATAAGTATTGGGCTGTTTTGACGAGTTTTTGTTTAAATTATCCGTAGTAGAAATATTAATAATGTTGCGTTTATTATACGTAGTGCACTTTAAATAGTTTCGACCATATCTAGGAATTGATACGACGGGAATTTTCAGATTGTTTGCTTGATGCTGCGATCGACTGAACGCATCATGATTTGCCACCTCAGTAGAATGCATATCTACCCCGGACACATTCACGACAGAAAACACATTATGTGAGTTGTGTATTATTCTAAGAAAATTGCTATGCGTACAGGAATTATCCAGCCTGGTGCTGGCTAGTTCTAGCTTAACTGACTCCTCACCCGGACTAGCAGGCTCTGTAATTGCCTGTGACCGGGCTTGCTCTAGTGTAGTTAGTCAAATGTGACTTAAACAGTAGTCTATGTTCTTAGACAGGATGGTGGCGCCTTCCTGGTTAGGGTGAAGGCCGTCCCTCATCAGCAAGCCTGGTTTGCCCCAGAAAGAGGGCCAATTATCAATAAACGTTAGTCCCTGTTGTCTACAGAAGCTAGCCAGCCACTTGTTAAGCGAGACTAATCTGCTATATCTCTCATCATTGCCTCTCGCAGGCAGGGGGCCAGAGACAATTACTCGATGCCTGGACATCTTTCTAGCGAGATCACAAGTCCTGGCTATGTTTCTCTTTGTAATCTCTGACTGTCTCATTCTAGTGTCATTGGAGCCAACGTGTACAACTATATTCGCATAACTGGTGGTGCGATTAGCCTGTCGTACGTGTTTACTAGGCCTGTTGCGAGTTAGCTCCCTAAGATTAGCCTCAATGTCAGGTGCTCGGGCCCCAGGGATGCACTTAATTGTGGCTGGTTTGCTAAGCTTTATGTTTCGGGTGATGGAGTCCCCTATGACTAAGGTGTGGTGCCCGGTAGACTGGGGTGTAGGACTAGCTAAAGAGCTAAATCTATTATGCGTCTCAACCGGTACACCGTAGCTTGTAGGCCGCTTAGGACTACTACAGGCTGGGCTAGTTAGCTCGCTACAGCTAACGCTAGCAGATGTGTCCGCAACATCTAAAGTTACGAGATTACTCTGCTCTAACTGGCGGACACGGTAAGAGTCATTCAAATAACTATAACATATAGAACATGAAATCTTATACGTCTAGTCCAGTGGTTCTTAACCTTGTTGGAGGTACCGAACCCCACCAGTTTCATATGCGCATTCACCAAACCCTTCTTTAGTGAAAAATACAATGTTTTTTTTTTCAAATTCAAGACAAAGTTAAATGTTTTTGGTAACACTTTAGTATGGGGAACATATTATAAGTAACAATGACTTAATGTAGAGTTATTTGGTTAGGGTTAGGGTCAGGGTTAGAGGGTTAGGGTTATAATAAGGCCATGCCGAATAAGGCATTAATAAGTACTTAATAATGACTAGTTAAGAGTCAATATGTTACTAATTTGCATATTAATAAGCAACTAATTAATGGTGAATATGTTCCCCATACTAAAGTCTTACCATGTTTTTTTTACTGGTGCATAAAATGAACCGTGCATGAACATCACCTTGTTCAAACAACAAAACCAACGCAGTGCATAAACTCACAACAAATTACACACCTGCAAATCAGTCAGCTGTTGCCGTATCCGTAATACGCCGATAGGGAGAAGTTTGTATTTACACGATGAGTCGGGTGTGTTTTGACCTACGCCGAACCCCTGAAGCCGACTCGCCGAACCCCTAGGGTTCCATCGAACCCAGGTTAAGAACCACTGCTCTAGTCTCTTACGTGAATGAGCTAAATAATATTATTTGATATTTTACGGTAATGTGTTAATAATTTCACACATAAGTCGCTCCTGAGTATAAGTCGCACTCCCGGCCAAACTATGGAAAAAAAACTGCGACTTATAGTCCGAAAAATACGGTAACTAAGAAAAAGCCATCTGTTTATATGAAGTAAAGCATTATTGAGCGGAAGCCATGTGACAACAGAAATGTACAGTGGAAGCTCCAAATTTCCAACACCAAAAAAAGTTGTAGACAATTTGGACCAAATTTTCTGACAAAATGTATGTTACAAGTTAAGCAAAACTTGAAGCTTGTTTCAACTCCTTATCATGTGAGATTGTATTGTAAGAGCTTATCAAGAATGCTTGTATTTGTATGTTCATGTTTTAAAGTTAAAGTACCAATGATTGTCACACACACACTCGGTGTGGCGAAATTATTCTCTGCATTTGACCCATCACCCTTGATCACCCCCTGGGAGGTGAGGGGAGCAGTGGGCAGTAGCCCGGGAATCATTTATGGTGATTTAACCCCCAATTCCAACCCTTGATGCTGAGTGCCAAGCAGGGAGGTCATGGGTCCCATTTTTATAGTCTTTTGTATGACTCGGCCGGGGTTTGAACTCACAACCTACCGATCTCAGGGCGGACACTCTAACCACTAGGCCACTGAGTAGTTTATATTTGTCATGTTTGTTTTGATGTCTCATGTAACAGTAAGAGATAGACCCTACATAGGGAAGGTTGTGACTGCTAAGTACAGCACAATACAATTGGTTAATTATTAATTACTAAAAAAAGGGATTTTACAAAACTCATGCTAACGTCAATGTAGCTAAAAACCATAATGGCTAAAGACTAAATTAACTAGAAACTTGCCAACAAAAAGTACATTTTTACTGTCCATGACTTTCTGATGTGTCATATTTTGCTATATTTTAGTTCTATTAGTGTTTAACTGATCTTTATACTTGGATAGTTAAGTATGTTGCTCGAAACAGTGTCTGCATAATAAAAAAAGGCTTTATGATGGGAACATTTTTGCCCTTGGTGTAATTTTTATTTGTTTAGGACTCAGGGGTGTCAAACTCATTTTAGCTCAGGGGCCGCATGGAGGAAAATCTGTGCACACGCGGGCCGGAATATTAAAATCATGGCAATAAATCTAAAAAATAAACACAACTTCAGATTGTTTTTTTTGTTTTACTTTGGCCAAAAATAGAACAAGCACATTCTGAAAATATTACAATAAACATATAGAAAAAAATACCGGCAGCGGTAAAGTTTAGATCCATGAAGGAAAGAAGAAAGTGAATGAATGTTTATAACTAAATACATTTACATATGCATAAGAATGTGTTTTATTTTGTGTTATTTTTTTCAATGAATGAAGTAACATTTATGACAACCTTTTTCCAAAACACAATATAGAATGTGAGATACAACAGGATAAAGCATACATTTATCATTTGTTTTACAAAAAAGTGGGAACCCAAAAATTTACTGTGGGACCCCATTTTTATGACTTGATGGGGTTCCTGGGACCCCATTTTAAAAATTCCTAGCGCCAACACTGATGGAGTGCGTGCAAAACCGCAGCAGGTGGCTGTGGCCTTCGGGCCGGTTCTAATACTAATCAAATATCATCCCGGGGGCCGTGGATAATTCATCTGGCACGCGGGCCTTGACTTTGACACATAGGGACTATGTGAACAATTCGTTGAGGCATGGCGCCTGTTAGAGCTCCGGCCGCTATCTGAGGAAACAGTATTTCACATCACAATGTCGCTTTACTGCTTGTAGAGTATGGTTACTTGACATGATTTGATCTCGCTGAATAATGTATATGCTGTTCACATACAGAGGCGTGGGTGCCATGGAAATCGTTGCCATGGATATGAAAGTGAGCGGGATGTACATCGCCAGGCAGCTGAGCTTCTCAGGGGTGTCGTTCCGCATTGAAGAGATCGGACTGGACAGCGACTTCAAACTGGTCTACAATAAAGCTGCCATACTGGTGAGTGTCACAGCTTATCGCAATGAGGTCATCGGGTAGAAGACCTTACTTCTAATGGTATTCCTTCATGTCGCCTAGTGGGCGGAGGCGCTGAAAGTCTTCATGCGTGCTGCCGATGAGCTGGGCCTGGTCAGCAGGAAGTCTCTGTGGGGGCAGTTCTGGTCATCTCACCAGCGCTTTTTCAAATACCTCTGTATCGCTGCCAAAGTCCGCTGCCTGGTGGAGTTGGCTAAGAAAGAGCTGGAGGCAGGAAAGGTCAGCACAATTTCACTCTGGAACGCTGAATCGGCAGGTTTGCAAGCAATGTGGAAATGTCCAGACGAAGATCCGGGCAGGAAATAAATTGCACATAATGTTGCTGTCCAATTGAAAAGAAAATTGTTCTTCTTTCTGTCTGATGAGAAAAACATTTTTCTTGTTTTTTGATTAAAAAAAGATTGTTTTCACTGTAATATGCAATGCCTACATAAAATAAATGTTTGTTACACATTATTTGTCTCTGGCAGTGCATCGTCATTGGCCTGCAGTCTACCGGAGAGTCACGTACTCGAGAAGTTTTGGACGAGAATGACGGGCATCTTGACAGATTTGTCTCTGCTGCAGAGTGAGTGAACCTTAGTTTTAGTGTGTTTGTGGTAGGGTTGTACGGTATACCGGTATTAGTATAGTACTACTTCTAAATCACTAATCCTCGCATCCATGGCGATAAATAAAGTAAGTTTCTTACAAGTATCATCCCTGCAGGACGAGGAATAGCTAAACATGCTTCACTACACATTATCACCGCTAATGATGCCGTTCCTGAATGTAAACAAATGCCATGGGTGGATCTACACCTGACATCCACTGTATTGATACCAAGCAGGAGAGTATCTAGTTGATACTACTATGATTACATCGATATTTTTTAGCATCACATCTTCTTTCGTTTTTTTAAGATTTATATTAAGTTAAAGTTAAAGTACCAATGATTGTCACTCACACACTAGGTGTGGCGAAACTATTCTCTGCATTTGACCCATCACCCTTGATCACCCCGTGGGAGGTGAGGGGAGCAGTGGGCAGCAGTGGTAGCCACGCCCGTGAATCATTTTTGGTGATTTAACCCCCAATTCCAACCCTTGATGCTGAGTGCCAAGCAGGGAGGTAATGGGTCCCATTTTTATAGTCTTTGGTATGACTCGGCCGGGGTTTGAACTCACAACCTACCGATCTCAGGGCGGACACTCTAACCACTAGACCATTATGTTTATAAACTCAGGAAATATGTCCCTGGACACATGAGGACTTTGAATATGACCAATGTATGATCCTGTAACGACTTGGTATCGGATTGATACCCAAATTTGTGGTATCATCCAAAACTAATGAAAAGCATCCAAACAACCGAATAATAAGTGATTATTACATTTTAACAGAAGTTTAGATATTAGCAGTAAAATGAACAAGTAGATTAATAATTTATTTTCTACCACTTGTTCTTAATAATTTTGACAAAATAATAGAATGGAAAATGACATAATATGTTATTACATATGTCAGCAGCTAAATTAGGAGCCTTTGTTTGCTTACTACGGTACTAAAAGACAAGTTGTCTTGTATGTTCACTATTTTATTTAAGGACAAACTTGCAATAAGAAACATGTGTTTAATGTACCCTAAGATTTTTTGTTAAAATAAAGCCAATAATGTGGTCCCCTTTATTTACAAAAGTATCTAAATACATTTTGGTACCAGTACCAAAATATTGGTATCGGGACAACACTAGTTTGTGGTGATGTAATTCACAGACTTCTCAACCTTTGGACAGAATGTTCACATCAGTAGCATCGTTGTCTGAAATTACAGCATATTAAAGTGTTTTTGAAACTGTTTTGAGTGTCCCTAATGCTTTCTTCTCCTTTTCTTCAGGGGAGTGTTCCAGTCCCTTGTGACAAAACATTTTCCTTCTGAAAAACAGCGACGAGAGAAAGCACCCGGGAATAAAAGAAAGCGTAAGTGCACATTTGTCACTACTGTGGAAATCATTTATTTGCCACCAACATAAGTAGTTTGTGCGATAATTACGTTTTTTTGTTTTTTTTCAAACCTTTGTGACATCGTTTTATTCCATCTGTATTTTTTATCTATTTTGATGGTTCTGTTTTCATGTGATGTATTATGAACTTATCTAAAAGATCTGCTACAATAATTGTGTCAAATGTATTGACTACAACGTCAATACAATTCTGTACCTCCGCAAATCTCTCATCCGGTGGCTAAAATGAAAAAAATCTATTACCGGTAAATAAGTTCATATTATTAGTTGCTCTGGTAGAATCTGTGTTCATACTTCCATGCTTTTATTTTTTAACATAGCATGAACAGGAAGTTATTGTGAGAACATAATTGTCTCTGTAAGTACACAGTATTTATGTTGCTGTTGTCGTTTCAAGCTCTTTAGTTATAATGAGGAAGTTGGCAAGTGCTACAACACGTGTCGTCATAAACCGACCAATTTTTCATAGAAATGACCGTTTCAAGTCGTGATAGTTCCAAAGATTAAAGTATTGGAGCTTTAGGAAACACAAGGATTGATACTGTGTACCTACCGCCATGTATGTCACTTTAAAACAAAAAAAACATGTGACCGATACAACAGCTGTCATTTATCTGCGAGGCGACAAACGGTGTGTTAGAAAAGCGCTTCTTACGTCTCACAAGTAACAGCTCGTACTAAATGAAGTCGGAAGAATGGCGTGCAGCAATTGACATCGGTTTTCATCGTCACCATCGATCTAAATAGAATTAATATAAAGAAAAAGTGTTGGATGTTTAGAATTAATGGCGCCAAACAATGAACATTTTATTTTTTTTCCTGTTTACTCTTTAGCTCATTGACTAAATTTGCCCGTTTCATATTCCTTTCTGCGCAGCTATTTGTTAAAAAAAATACATACCGTATTTTTCAGACCAAAAGGCGCACTGCCGATGAGCAGTCAGGTCTATTTTCATACAAAATGCGGATTATAAAGCGCCAGATTATGAGGCGCATTAAAGAGGTCATCCATCCATCCATCCATTTTCTACCGCTTATTCCCTTCGGGGTCACGGGGGGCGCTGGAGCCTATCTCGGCTACAATCGGGCGGAAGGCGGGGTACACCCTGGACAAGTCGCCACCTCATCACAGGGCCAACACAGATAGGCAGACAACATTCACACTCACATTCACACACTAGGGCCAATTTAGTGTTGTATGATTTTTTTTTCTACAATTAAAACACTTTGTTGTGGTCTACATAACATGTAATGGTGGTTCTTTAGTAAAATATTACATAGATTGTTTTACAGACCATCTTCAAGCCACTTTCTGACCATCTCTTCAGGATGCGCCATTTTGTGGGCGGTCTTATTTACGTGGCTCACCTTCGACAGCGTCTTCTCCCCATCATCTTTGTTGTTGTAGTTTATTGTTTTAGCACTTCCAAAGCTAAAACAAAGCAAGAACAGTACGCTACTTTATATTCGAAATGGCAACAGTGAAGGATGAACGCCCCACAATAGGAGGATAGAGAAAATGAGCTACATCGTCAACTACAGTGGCAGGCCCTCGCAAAGCATTTTGGGTAAAGCCTTACCATATATAGATAATCCGCTGATGTCAATTAAACAGTTGTCCTGCAGTCCACACGTATCTCTTATGTGTGACTGCCATCTACTGGTCACACTCATCATTACACCATGTACAAAAAAAACAAAAAAACAATTTCAAGGTCTGTAAGCACAACTATAATAATTATGTAGATTAGGCGCACCAGGTTATAAAGCGCACTGTCGATTTTTGAGAAAATTATAGAGTTTTTAAGTACGCCGTAAAGTCCGAAAAATACAGTATATATAACTGTTCATTAGGGATGTCCCGATCCAGGTTTTTGCACTTCTGATCCGATACCGATATTGTTTTTGCACTTCCGATCCGATACCGATACTGACCGATACCGATACTGACCGATACTGGCCTATCCGAGCATGTATTGAAGTTTAAAGTTATTTAGCCTACTTAGTTGTCAGAATCATGTTGAAAAGGGTTTTAGTACTCTTGATAACAACTAGCCAGCTGAATTAGGGGAGTTTGAATAATACACAATGGTTGGTAACAAGAAACTAACCTGTTTATTCAAGGATAAACACAAAATAGACAAAATTATACATGACAAACAGAAATGGCATCATTGAACTAGGGCTGGGCGATATGGCCTTTTTTTTAATATTGCGATATTTTAAGGCCATGTCACGATACACCATATATATGTGGATATTTTGCCTTAGCCTTGAATGAACACTTGATGCATATAATCACAGCAGTATGATGATTCTATGTGTCTACATTAAAACATTCTTCTTCATACTGCATTAATATATGCTACTTTTAAACTTTCATGCAGAGAAGGAAATCACAACAAAAAAAAATCACAAATTTTTTCATACGGTGTTGATCTGGAAATGTTTGCCTCGGCATTTTGATGGTGTGGACGTGTGGCACCGAATGGAAGTAAGCGTCTCGACAGACATTACAATATTTGAACAATGATGACGAAAACTGTTTTCTCTGTCGTGTCCGTGTGTCGAAAATTGTTATGCGCTTATTTTTTTATTTGATTTTGTGCGTGGCATAGATTTGCCGTGCGCAGAGGACGCTTGAGCAGGCGCGCACCTTAGCGGCTGCGCTAGCATCACAGCTAACGTTAGCCATGCTACCTCTCTGCTCGGGGAGGGCGTATACGTATGTGACGTATGACATGACAGTATGTGACGTATGTAAGAAGGTGCGCTTGCTGTCTGTGAGAGGAAGACACAGGAAAGAGTGAGAAGAGCCTATCGTGTAATGCCAGCAGCTAAAAGCAACTGCGTGAGAATCCACAGACCTGTGGATGTGTTGAAGGTGTGCTGGAAAATGCGGAACGGAAATAAGGGAGCAGCAGAAAAGTGGAATGTATTATTTAGATAGGTGCGTTGGAAAACACGGACCGGAGTTTTTTTAAAAACTGGATCTGGATCGGCATTTTCCCATGCCTTGCCGATACGCATTTTTTGGCAAATATCGGCGGCCGATCCGATCCAAATATCGGATCGGGACATCCCTACTATTCATTTTATCTGTTGGTCGAATGTTGTAGCTTTTTAAATCCAGTAAATGTTGCATCACCGTTATGAAACACCAACACAGTATCAGTGCACTGTCAATGCAAGTCTTGAGTGTGCCACACGCTCAATGTGGCGTCATTTACCCAGCACTACTTTTGTTTCTCAAATTTGATGTCAACCAGGACCTGATGTTTACTACTAATAATAATAATGACCCAGGATGTGGGTTTAGATTGCCGTGGTCTGTGAAGCCCTTTGAGGCACTTGTGATGAAGGGCTATATAAATGAATTGTGATTGATTGAGCACCCCCCGCAACCCCAAAAGGGACAAGCGGTAGGAAATGGATGGATGGATGAATGATTTAACGGGTTCCACTGTTTGACTAAATTTTGTGGTGGTAAGCGATATTTCTACTGTGTATTGCAACGCATAAAGCCCCTTTTGTTTTTCACCTGCTAACGTCATGACCCCTTAGGTAAACCTCGCGGTCGCCAGCCCAAGATGCCCAAGCACGCGGTGGATAGCGGCGGCGTCATCAACATCAGCGACGACAGCAGCACGGACTCAGACGGCATGGACACAGACTCAAACTCCTCGCCGGACTCGCTGCTGGACAATGATGATGTCATCTTTGTCAACCACACTAGCTGCCAGACTGGTTAGTAGTTTTTGTTGTTAAGTTTTGTTGTTGCACATCAACATAGCTGACAATTGTCCTTGTGCATCTCCAGTCAGGATAGAGGAGATGAAGCAGAGTCTCCTCAACAAGATAGCACAGCTGGGAAAAGAACTACCTCTAAATACCCTGGACGAGCTTATTGATAAGTTTGGGGGGCCGGACAAAGTGTCAGAGGTGCAAGTCTGAAACATACAGCAACATTTTAGTTTTCTGATCAATTAAATGCTAATGCCTTATCCACCTTGCATCAGATGACGGGTCGTAAGGGTCGTGTGGTGCGGCGCCCTGACGGCAGTGTCCGCTACGAGTCGCGTGCCGAGCAGGGTCTCACCATCGATCACATCAACATCAAAGAGAAAGATCGCTTCATGGGCGCAGAGAAGGTGAGTAATTCCTGCTACTTCGCCCTTAAAAGACACTTTTTGTCCTGTGTTGCTGTTCTGTTTAAACAACAAGGAATGGAGGTACGTAACTGAAGCAGCAATTTTGGAGGTAGTATCAGTGCCCAATAGAGCTTTTAACCGCTTTCACAGTGATCATTAAATCTGAAAATGTTGTATCCAATTTACTGTGTCGCTGCTCTGTGCAAAAAGCACACACACTGAATAAGGTGACCACATAGTAGAGTGGCTGAAGAGATAGGGTGAGGAGCTTGGTCTTCCTATAGGAGCTCAGAATAGAGCCGCTGCTTCTTCCCTTTGAGCGTAGCCAGTTAAGGTGTGTAAGGCATATTTTCCAGATGCCTCTGGAAGCCTCCCTCAGCTGGGAGGAGGCCCAGACCTACTAGAGCAGGCCTGGGCCAAATTTCGAGAAACAAATGTGTCTGAGGGGAGGCCCCATATCTGATTTTTAGGAACACTAATACAAAACCTCACAATAATGTCTGATTGAAAGCTAAAAACTTTATGACAGACCGCCTTAAAAAATTTAATATAATTTTAAGTTTTTTTACTGAATGAGACACCCAGAATGTACATGAACATAAAGAATGTGGATTTACAATATTAACTATGAACGATAAAACACTGAATATTGACAACATATGAACGTCACACTCCTTCTCGATTGACAATCGAGCAAAAGGCATCGACTTACCGTATTTTTCGGATTATAAGTCGCAGTTTTTTTCATAGTTTGGCCGGGGGTGCGACATATACTCCGGAGCGACTTATGTGTGAAATTATTAACACATTACCGTAAAATCCATCCATCCATCCATCCATACATTTTCTACCGCTTATTCCCTTCGGGGTTGCGGGGGCTGCTGGAGCCTATCTCAGCTACAATCGGGCGGAAGGCGGGGTACACCCTGGACAAGTCGCCAACACAGATAGACAGACAACATTCACACTCACATTCACACACTAGGGCCAATTTAGTGTTGCCAATCAACCTATCCCCAGGTGCATGTCTTTGGAAGTGAGACGAAGCCGGAGTACCCAGAGGGAACCCACAAATATCAAATAATATTATTTATCTCATTCGCGTAAGAGACGAAGCAAATGGCAGCCATCGTCACACACACGTCATCAATCGTCACTCACACGTCAACCAATAAGAATTCGGCGGGGGAGGGTCATGGCAGAAGTGCATTGTGGGTCATGGGATGCTAACTGCTATACGCTACTGCCGTAGCTATTAAAATGGATCACATCAACATTGGCGGTAATTTATAAAAACTGAGAAGGGCTGAACTAAAATGGCACCGAAAAGGAAATCGTATACTGCAGATTACAAGCTGGACGTAGTCAAATATGCAGCAGAGAACGGCGATCGAGCAGCAGAAAGAAAGGACATACCAGAGGCGACACCGGGGAGGAAGATTTCATGGGATTTAGCGATCGGGAGTGACAGATTGTTTGGTAAACGTATAGCATGTTCTATATGTTATAGTTATTTGAATGACTCTTACCATAATATGTTACGTTAACATACCAGGCACGTTCTCAGTTGGTTATTTATGCCTCATATAACGTACACTTATTCAGCCTGTTGTTCACTATTCTTTATTTATTTTAATTGCCTTTCAAATGTCTATTCTTGGTGTTGGATTTTATCAAATAAATTTCCCCCAAAAATGCGACTTATACTCCAGTGCGACGTATATATGTTTTTTTCCTTCTTTATTGTGCATTTTCGGCCAGTGCGACGTATACTCCGGAGCGCGTTATAGTCCGAAAAATACGGTAGATTACCATAGTAACTTGTATATCATGCAAAAGCGCAGATTCCGACCATTGAAATCCTTACGGTAATTTGAAAACATCACTGCACATCATAATGGCAGCTACAGTTTCCATCTTAAAGATCTAAAAAAAAATATTTGGGAATGTCCGGCGGGCCAGATTGAAAATCTTAAAGGGCCTTAATTTGCCCAGGTCTGTACTAGAGCATGCTCAAAGGATTATGTCTCACAGTTGCAACTGGCCAAGGGAAACTGGAAAAAGTGGCCAGAGCCTGGGCTTTCCTACTGAGACTACCACCCCCAGACAACAGCTACCTGGATAAGAAAATGGATGGATGGACTGAATGGGATGTCAGAGTTGACATCTAAATTTGCAGGCTTCAAATGCGGTATCAAAGGCGTAACGTAGGTTGTACAGCGGCAGTGTGAAAGGGTATCAAGACTCACTCTGTTGTTTTTAAATTGAAAGCAATTATTGATATTCTATCCCTCAGTATTATAGACAGAATATGACCATATATCTAATTACAATTGTTGTAAGATGTCGCTGTGTGAAAGTGCACACCTACACAGAAATGTCTTCCTTTGTTGGGTTCACCTCAAACGGGGAACACCCTAATTTGCTTGCAGAGGCGTAACAGTGAAAGGAGTATTCTGCCATTCTGTATCCAGAGGGTGTTAAGTTTAGCCCCCTATTCAATTTTGTTGTGTTGAGTTTGTTGCTGTAGGAAACAATTACGGTACAGGTGAAACTCAAAAAATTTGAATATCATGCAAAGGTTTGTTTATTCCAGCAATTAGATTTACAAGGTGAAAATTATATATGATATATAGCCTCATAACATGCAACTCAGTATATTTTAAGCCTTCTTTTTATATAATAGTGATGATTATGGCTTACAGTTTATGAAAACCTTAAATTGAAAATCTCAGAAAAGTTGGGGTTTTCAAAACTTTAAGCCGTGATCATCAAAATAAAAACAAATAAAGGCTTGACGTATGAGTTTGTATCACATATTAGTTTCACAATTGTAGTTGTATTGCTGACATGAATGAACTTTTGCACAATATTCAAAATTGTTTGAGTTTCACCTGTATTTTAACATGCATGTACAAACCCCGTTTCCATATGAGTTGGGAAATTGTGTTGGATGTAAATATAAACGGAATACAATGATTTGCAAATCCTTTTCAACCCATATTCAGTTGAATATGCTACAAAGACAATATATTTGATGTTCAAACTCATAAACTTTATTTTTTTTTTGCAAATAATAATTAACTTAGAATTTCATGGCTGCAACACGTGCCAAAGTAGTTGGGAAAGGGCATGTTCACCACTGTGTTACATGGCCTTTCCTTTTAACAACACTCAGTAAACGTTTGGGAACTGAGGAGACACATTTTTTAAGCTTCTCAGGTGGAATTCTTTCCCATTCTTGCTTGATGTACAGCTTAAGTTGTTCAACAGTCCGGGGGTCTCCGTTGTGGTATTTTAGGCTTCATAATGCGCCACACATTTTCAATGGGAGACAGGTCTGGACTACAGGCAGGCCAGTCTAGTACCCGCACTTTTTTACTATGAAGCCACATTGATGTAACACGTGGCTTGGCATTGTCTTGCTGAAATAAGCAGGGGCGTCCATGGTAACGTTGCTTGGATGGCAACATATGTTGCTCCAAAACCTGTATGTACCTTTCAGCATTAATGGCGCCTTCACAGATGTGTACGTTACCCTTGTCTTGGGCACTAATACACCCCCATACCATCACAGATGCTGGCTTTTCAACTTTGCGCCTATAACAATCCGGATGGTTCTTTTCCTCTTTGGTCCGGAGGACACGACGTCCACAATTTCCAAAAACAATTTGAAATGTGGACTCGTCAGACCACAGAACACTTTTCCACTTTGTATCAGTCCATCTTAGATGAGCTCAGGCCCAGCGAAGCCGACGGCGTTTCTGGGTGTTGTTGATAAACGGTTTTTGCCTTGCATAGGAGAGTTTTAACTTGCACTTACAGATGTAGCAACCAACTGTAGTTACTGACGGTGGGTTTCTGAAGTGTTCCTGAGCCCATGTGGTGATATCCTTTACACACTGATGTCGCTTGTTGATGCAGTACAGCCTGAGGGATCAATGGTCACGGGCTTAGCTGCTTACGTGCAGTGATTTCTCCAGATTATCTGAACCCTTTGATGATATTACGGAGCGCAGATGGTGAAATCCCTAAATTCCTTGCAATAGCTGGTTGAGAAAGGTTTTTCTTAAACTGTTCAACAATTTGCTCACGCATTTGTTGACAAAGTGGTGACCCTCGCCCCATCCTTGTTTGGATATGACTGAGCATTTCATGGAATCTACTTTTATACCCAATCATGGCACCCACCTGTTCCCAATGTGCCTGTTCACCTGTGGGATGTTCCAAATAAGTGTTTGATGAGCATTCCTCAACTTTATCAGTATTTATTGCCACCTTTCCCAACTTCTTTGTCACGTGTTGCTGGCATCAAATTCTAAAGTTATAGATTATTTGCAAAAAAAAAAAAAAAGTTTATCAGTTTGAACATCAAATATGTTGTCTTTGTAGCATATTCAACTGAATATGGGTTGAAAATTATTTGCAAATCATTGTATTCCGTTTATATTTACATCTAACACGATTTCCCAACTCATATGGAAACGAGGTTTGTAATTATCAGGCACATCATGGTTTCACTGCGTGAAGCACACATTGTTCAGGCAATATTTTGCTTCACTGCATTTTGTTTGAAAGCCAAAGAAATACAAAAAAAACATTGGAGGCTAACCCCGTAGCTTTCTAGCTTGTATGTGCTATTTTCCTGGAAACCTTATTTTGTTAACGCAGGTAGGGTGGAGCAGCACTTTTATTGTGAAGACAGGAACTGTGCGGTCGTTCTTTACACCTTTGACGGAAAGTGTTTGGCAATTGCCGGTCGATTTTTCTTCATACTAAGCTCACACCAGCCAGCGGCCATCTCACAAGACTCTCGGTTGCCGTGTGTGTCAATCAAGTTACTAATGTGACGTTATGGAGAAGCTTGATAGTAGGTTATTTTTAGGTCTATTTTCTTAAAGCCTTGCGATCGACTTACACTTACACCAGTGGTTCTTAACCTGGGTTCGATCGAACGCTAGGGGTTCGGTGAGTTGGTCTCAGGGGTTCGGCGAAGGTCAAGACACACCCGACTCATCGTGTAAATAAAAACTTCTCCCTATCACCGTGTTTATGGATACCCCCAAACAATGTTCCCTTTAATTTTCCATCTGATTTGCAGGTGTGTAAATGGTAGAATAATTATGTATAAGACATCACACAACTCTTATGCTTAAAAGCCGTTGCTATAGTTATTATCAATTGTGCTGAAGTTGTACTTTTCTATCTGTTCAAAGGCACAACTTGTAATCTTGATTTGCGAGTTGTCTCGTGTCAGCAGTTTGTTTCAAGACCCTGCCTGCTGACAGCCAAGGACGGACATCGAGTACCTCAACGCAGACAGGGCGTAATTACGAGCGTCAGCACATTTCCATTCTGAATAATCATGTATCGTGTCTACTGGGGCTGCTTGCATTACCACTCCCTTCAGAAGCAGTCTCAGTGATGTTAACTCTGGACCTCCCGAATAAATAGAGGAGCACGTGGGACTGTACCTTAGAGCGTAGGGTGAAACTGTAACTGAGTGTACAGCCCAATACGTCTCTCCTCATGAGTAAAATTCAACTCTGTCTCTGCTTGATTCCTTCTTCTTGTCTTGTGTAATAGATTGTTCAGTGTTTGAACCTGACAGTAATTTGTTGTGAGTTTATGCACTGTGTTGGTTTTGTTCTTGGAACAAGGTGATGTTCATGCACAGTTCATTTTGTGCACCAGTAAAAAAACATATAACTTTGTCTTCAATTTAAAAATATATATATATAATAATATTTTTCACTAAAGAAGGGTTCGGTGAATGCGCATTTGAAACTGGTGGGGTTCGGTACCTCCAACAAGGTTAAGAACCACTGACTTACACAATCGTCCGGTAGCTCGCGATCGAACCAATGGGCACAACCGCTTTAGACTTAGACTTATACTTAGACTTCCTTTTATTGTCATTAAAATTTGAACTTTACAGTACAGATAAGAACACAATTTTGTTGCATTAGCTTGTTGTAGTGCAGGATAAAAGAGCAATAAGGTCTGTTCTCTGCTGGTTTACTGTCTTCTTGTACACAACATAATGCAATTTTTCTTTCATCTCCCCCAGCTGGTCGCCATCATCTCCGAGGCAGCCAGCTCTGGAATTTCCTTGCAAGCTGACAAGCGAGTGAGGAACCAGAAGCGCCGGGTACATATGACCTTGGAACTGCCCTGGAGTGCCGACAGGGCCATTCAACAGTTTGGTAAGTTCTGACATTCTGCACATTTTCCTGCAATGCAGGGTATCATGGACAGTGGGAACATTGGATTTTCTATTTCAAATTTCTCATGGCAGGGATCCCAGACGTCCGCTATTTAGCAGAATTCCGCTAATCTTTAAGCAAAAGTAGTGTTTTTTTTCTTATAATACCGCTAAAACAATGCGCATTAATTGAGTCGAGTTGCTTACGTCTGTTTTGGTCAGTGTCTGTTGCTTCCGTTGACATTTGGGAACGCTATAAAACAAGATTGATAGGCAACACTAAATTGGCCCTAGTGTGTGAATGTGAGTGTGAATGTTGTCCCCTGTGATGAGGTGGCGACTTGTCCAGGGTGTACCCCGCCTTCTGCCCAAATGCAGCTGAGATAGGCTCCAGCACCCTGCGCCACCTCGTAATGGACAAGCGGTAGAAAATGGATGGATGGATGGATAAAACAAGATAACAAAAATGGCATAGGCTTTGCTGCATTTTTACTAGAAAATGTGTCCTAAACATCTTTGCATTTTTAGGTACCGTACTTGTGCATGTAAGGCGTTAATATAGATTGTGTGGAATTGGTAAATATTGTGTAGTGATTTTGTTCTGAAATAATACATACGTGTTCTGTGTAATTGCTCGCTCTGGTGAGAAAAATATCCTCCATAAGAGAGATAGCGGAACGGTGTCTCGGTTGGATGCGGGGATAAATCATTTTTTAAATTGATCGTGGTTAGAAAAAGAAGTCAACGGATGCCCGCTTTCAGAATTAATTTTCAAGCACAAAGATCAGGGGAACAGTCTTTGTGATGGGAAAGTGATCAACCAAGGTGGCCACGGTTGGTTGTCATTGCGAGGGAACCTAACATGCAGAGATTAAAATATTTAGAAAATAAAACAACAAACTGCCCGGTGAGTCATTTTCATAAGTAATAATATGGCATATTGCTATTGACCAGTAGATATTATGTCTCATGATTTTAATGATGATTTGAAATACTAAACCCACTAACTTGTACGAGATGTACTTCTGCATGGCCAAAGTTGCCTAAAAAGCACTATAAAGTATAATCATGAATATTTTAAGATTACATGTAATAAAAAAAGTTGCATGTTAAAATTGGGGCATCACGGTGTAACAGGGGTTAGTGCATGTGCCTCACAATACAAAGGTCCTGAGTTCAATCCCGGGCTCGGGATCTTTCTGTGTGGAGTTTGCATGTTCTTCTTGTGACTGCGTGGGTTCCCTCCGGGTACTCCGGCTTCCTCCCACCTCCAAAGACATGCACCTGGGGATAGGTTGATTGGCAACACTAAATTGGCCCTAGTGTGTGGATGTGAGTGTGAATGTTGTCTGTCTATCTGTGTTGGCCCTGTGATGAGGTGGCGACTTGTCCAGGGTCTACCCCGCCTTCCTCCCGAATGCAGCTGAGATAGTCTCCAGCACCCCCCGCGACCCCAAAAGGGACAAGCGGTAGAAAATGGATGGATGGATGGATGTTAAAATTGAACAAAGCAGTAGCATGAATGCAATCATTCATCCATTAATTCACGAAGTGACTCACTACGAGTTGAACATAATACAGTATTTCAGTTTTTACAATTACAATATTTGTTATCATAATTATGTCATTATTCTTAAATGTATTTGGAACTTCAAAGTGATATTTTTATACATGTAACCTAACCCTAGGGCTATTTTCTTTGAATTAAATGCCCCCTTAACTCTCAAAAGGGCTCCATTTTTCAATGCTAATTTCATTTCATCTAACTGGGATCCCTGTCATGGGCGCTTCTTTTAATTAGTCAAATGGAATGTTCCTCCCCTTTCCCTTTGTGAATCATTTTCTATGTTTATGTTGAATGTATCCTTATGAGTCTCTTATGATTTCATTACGTTAACAGCTCAATTAATTATTTCCATTAGCAGCACTTGTGTCTGTGTGCTTGCCTGGAACAAATAGCGAGCTTGTTGAAGAAAATAGATCTTTGTCTGGTGTAATGTCATCTGATGATGCTGATTTGATCATGTCACCACCCTACTGTTGCGATCCGCTCTCATCCTTCATTATCATTGTGTCTGCTAAAGCCTGAAGCAGCTGGTTGTTAAGAACAGTCGGTGAGTCACCTCGTGCCTAACAGAATGTTGGGTTAACTGGAAATGATGCTGCAATTATTTGAATCCCAATGGGCCCTTTTCCACCAAAAAGCTCAGGACTTTTTGAGTTCGTGGAACCTTTAATTTCTGTAGACCTGTGTGGTTTGTGTTTCCACTACATTTTCACAGTTCCGGGTAGTTTATACAATTCACGCTGATGACGTTTGTACCAATTTAAATAAACAGAAAATACTGGGTCAAATTTATTTTACTTAAGTGTAAGTAAATAAAACACATTCTAACAAGACACAAAATGATATGATTCTAAAACAAAGTGTACGGAATTTTATTTTTGTCCAGTGTCCAACAGTCATAAAGTGGTCCCCTCAGTAAACGATGACTTCATGAGAATCAGGCGAGTCCTTATGATTCATTTCCGCTGTAAATAACAATATATAAATAATAAACGTCAGTGTTTATATCACAACAACACAAACACATCTGATTTAGCGTTGAGGCTAATAACTAAACAAATAGTGTGTCACTGACCACTTTTACAGCATGTAAGAAAGTAAATACCGTATTTTTCGGAGTATAAGTCGCTCCGGAGTATAAGTCGCACCGGCCGAAAATGCATAATAAAGAAGGAAAAAAACAAATATAAGTCGCACTGGAGTATAAGTCGCATTTTTTGGGGAAATGTATTTGATAAAACTCAACACCAAGAATAGACATTTGAAAGGCAATTTAAAATAAATAAAGAATAGTGAACAACAGGCTGAATAAGTGTACGTTATATGAGGCATAAATAACCAACTGAGAACGTGCCTGGTATGTTAACGTAACATATTATGGTAAGAGTCATTCAAATAACTATAACATATAGAACATGCTATACGTTTACCAAACAATCTGTCACTCCTAATCGCTAAATCCCATGAAATCTTATATGTCTAGTCTCTTACGTGAATGAACTAAATAATATTATTTGATATTTTACGGTAATGTGTTAATAATTTCACACATAAGTCGCTCCTGAGTATAAGTCGCACCCCCGGCCAAACTATGAAAAAAATGCGACTTATAGTCCGAAAAATACGGTAGTTAATATTTGATGTGATTTACCTTCATTTGACTCGATTACTGCTTCCACTATTTCACATGTATTTTCAAACGTTGAAGTCCCAGTGAACACCTGGAGTCGCTGCTTCAGAGACCAACTGAATACTTTAAATTCCTCTGTATTTACATTTGAAACAGTTCGTCCACTTTGCGTAGATTTGCGTACCAAAACTAACTTTGTAAAAACGTGCTCCAACTGTGTTCAACCAATCAGCATTCGACAGCACAGCCCGCCTATCAAAAGTTATTTCGGAACTTTGCGAAGTACCACTTTGCCATTAGGGACTAATGGTGCGTTCCATTAACATCAGAATTTGGAAGACGGAGGGAGTGACGTCACAGCCAACTTATATGTGTTCAGTTTACCAGGTCGGAAATCCAGATAGCCACATCCACAAAATCTATTCTCGCCCCTGCTTTAGGTTAGAATTTATGGAAAAATATGCACTCCTTCTGCAACCTTAAAACACGCTGGATGAAGTGGAAATAGAAATACGCTATTGCTAGTGATGTAGAACGTATAAAACACAGTAAAAAAAAGATTACAATTAAAGCAATATTACCATTAGAGATGTCCGATAATATCGGACTGACGATATTATCGGCCAATAAATGCTTTAAAATGGAATATCGGAAATTATCGGTATTGGTTTCAAAATTATCGGCTTCAAAAAGTAAAATGTATGACTTTTTAAAATGCCGCTGTGCACACGGACGTAGGGAGAAGTACAGAGCGCCAATAAACCTTAAAGGCACTGCTTTTGCGTGCCGGCCCAATCACATAATATCTACGGCTTTTCACACACACAAGTGAATGCAAGGCATAATAGGTCACAAGCCATACAGGTCACACTGAGGGTGGCCGTATAAACAACTTAAACACTGTTACAAATATGCGCCACACTGTGAACCCACACCAAACAAGAATGACAAACACATTTTGGGAAAACATCCGCACCGTAACACAACATAAACACAACAGAACAAATACCCATAATCCCTTGCAGCTCTAACTCTTCCGGGACGCTACAATATACACCCCCGCTACCCCCCCCCCCCCCACACACCCCACCCCCCCACACACCTCAACCCTGCCCACCTCAACCTCCTTATGCTCTCACATGTCCCAAATTCCAAGCTGCTGTTTTGAGGCATGTTAAAAAAAATAATGCACTTTGTGACTTCAATAATAAATATGGCAGTGCCATGTTGGCATTTTTTTCCTTAACTTGAGTTGATTTATTTTGGAAAACCGTGTTACATTGTTTAATGCATCCAGCGGGGCATCACAACAAAATTAGGCATAATAATGTGTTAATTCCACGACTGTATATATCGGTATCGGTTGATATCGGTATCGGTAATTAAGAGTTGGACAATATCGGAATATCGGATATCAGCGAAAAAGCCATTATCGGGCATCTCTAATTACCATATATAAACGTTTAACAATACGTTGTATATGGTTGCTTTATTGTGACAAAAATAGTCAGAAGTGTTAATAATGAATCTTAAAGAAGCTTATATTATTGTTTATAATAACAGCAGCCATCTTTGAAGGAGGACTCTCCGACTTTCCGATTGGGAAATCCTTGGAGTGCGTTCCAGCTGACTAGGTATTTGGAAATCACGACTTCCAAGTACCGGGGTCGGCAACCCGCAGCCCCAGATGAGGCTCTTTAGCGCCGCCCTAGTGGCTCCCTGGAGCTTTTTCAAAAATGTATGAAAATCTTTATTTTTTGCTTGAATATGATTTCTGTGGGTGGACAAACATGACACAAACCTTCCTAATTGTTAAAAATTCCGTTGTTTACTATAAGCATGCTTCATTGATGGGTATTTGGCGAACACCGTTTTGTCCTACTAATTTTGGCAGTCCTTGAACGCACCATAGTTTGTTTACATGTACAACTTTCTCAGACGTGTTTTATGCAGCTCCTTCTTTGTCTCATTTTGTCCAACAAACTTCTTATCTTGTGCGTGAATGCACAAAGAGAGCTTTGTTGATGTTATTGACTTGTTGAAGTGCTAATTAGGCATATTTGGTCAGTGCATGACCTCAAGCTAATCGATGCTAACATGCTATTTAAGCTGCAGGTACATATTGCATCATTATGCCTCGTTTGTAGGTATATTTGAGCTCATTTAATTTCCATTACTTATGTCCTCTGTGTATTTAATTTATTTTTGCATCTCACTCTCTGAGAAACCTGCGTTTTATTAATGTTTTCCAATGTTGTAAAAATGTGTAGAAAAAATATTAAATTTCAACATTCAGCCTGCGACACATAGTCATTTTGATAGTAGGCTAATATAGCAAATATAGACACTTACATCATGTGTTGCCTTCATTATAACACTTGTATAAGGTTTTAAATTTTTTGCAGCTCTCGACATATTTTTTTTTTGTATTTTTGGTCCAATATGGCTCTTTCAACATTTTGGGTTGTGGACCCCTGTTTTAGTACAAGTGAAACGCACCATAAAATAGTTACTGTGGAACTTTATTTACCTTGGTAGTTTTCAGTAGAAACGTAGGGCGGTGTTTCATTTAAGTGGAACAGTTCCTAGGGTGGAAAAGGGCTTAATAAGTTATTTTGTTTCATGTTTTTCCAGGCCGTACCCATCGGTCCAATCAAGTGACGGCTCCAGAGTACATCTTCCTCATCTCAGAGCTCGCCGGGGAGAGACGTTTTGCCTCTATAGTAGCAAAGAGACTAGAGAGCCTGGTAAATATAATTAGTGTGTGCGTGTGCATGTACATGATACACTGATGTGCCACACTGCCATTTTTTCATTCTTTCTTTCAAGTGTGTCATGGAAAAATCCAACTCTTTTTCTATGTTATCTTCATTGAGTCTACTGTTGAGTGCACTTGTCGCCTGTCCTTCCTGCGTTTTCCACCATCTTTTTAAAATTGAACCTAAAGGGTAGTCAACGTGTTTTCCCTCTATATTTCACAACCCCATGGTCACTTGCCATATTCAGCGTTGCACAAGCTCAGTGATTCTCAAACTGTGGTACTGGGCTCCATCTAGTGGTACGCCAAAGACTCACTTGGATAGAATAAAATTCAGTGGTTTATTTCCATATTTTCAAACACATTGTTACTGTTAAAACTGTGTGTAATGTTAGAGTGGCCAAAAATATTAGATGTACCGTATTTTCCGGATCACAGGGCGCACCGGAGTATAAGGCGCACTGCCGATGAGCGGGTCTAGTCAGGTCTATTTTCATACAAAAGGCGCACCGGATTATAAGGCGCATTAAAAGGGTCATATTATTATTTTTTTTTTCTAAATGTAAAACACTTCCTTGTGGTCTACATAACATGTAATGGTGGTTCTTTGGTCAAAATGTTGCATAGATTATGTTTTACAGATCATCTTCAAGCCGCTTTCTGACAGTCGCTTCCGGATGCGCCGTTTTGTGGGCGGTCTTATTTACGTGGCTCACCTTCGACAGCGTCTTCTCCCCGTCATCTTTGGTGTAGCGTGCAAGGACGGGAGTGGAAGAAGTGTCAAAAGATGAAGCTAACTGTTTTAATGACATTCAGACTTTACTTAAATCAATAACAGAGCAGCATCTTCTCATCTGTGGCTCACTAGTGCAATAACAACAAAATGTGTCCCGTGAAAAAACTCTCTAATAACTAAAGTTCCTTGGGTGAATAATGTAAACTCACTACACCGGTATGTTTTAGCGCTTTCATGTCGAGTTTACTGACAGATATAAGTAAGAACTTTACACTACTTTATATTAGAAATGGCAACAGCGGATGATGACTGTCCCATAACAAGAAGATAGAGAAAAAGAAGAAGCTTATCGACTACGGTGTCGGTACGGACTACAATGGTGAACGCACGCACATTTTCAGGACTAATGCAGATCCCAAATACAGATCAGCAGGGACCAGAAGGTAAGAAAAGTTGCTTTTGCATTATATTGCGAAACAAAACACCAGATAATGTCTTACCTTATACACACACCATAATAATACTCGTATGTTGAAGCACAGTACAATCCATCAAGCGGTGCGGCTTCATAGCTTACCAAAGTCGTACTAAAACATTTTGGTAGATTTTCGAGCGCTGTGTTAATGTTCTATATTTTCAATGGAACATATAAAATGTTGGTCATATTGCAGTCTACATGTATCTATTATGTGTGACTACCATCTACTGGTCACACTTATTATTACACCATGTACCAAATAAAATAGCTTCGAGGTCAGTAAGCACAACCAGAATTATTCCGTACATTAGGCGCACCGGGTTATAAGGCGCACTGTCAATTTTTGAGAGAATGAAAGGATTTTAAGTGCGCCTTACAGTCCCAAAAATACGGTACTATGTTATGGTAAATGTTATGTATATTTACGCCTTCTACGCTTTTGTATTTAAGTGTTGGTCACTATGATGGTACTTGGAGAGTTAAGTGTTTTTTGAGGTGGTTCTTGGTAGAAAAAAAATAGAGAACCATTGCACTAGCTATTTCTTTCCAAAGTGACACAGCATTGACAGAAAAGGGCAAAGGGGGTGGAGGTATAGGTTTGTATGCAAGGATAGGCCTTTCCAGGAAGCCACAAGCCGTGTTTGCCAAGCAAGTTCGGTAATTCCATGGGTCACACGGTCCAGCATTGCTCGCTAGCCTGCCTGCTCTGTCCATTAAGTGTTTATTCACTTGTAGCATTTTAACTCATCACTTACTGCCTTTGCATCCTGGCGGACTCCAGATCTGCAGAGAAAACATATCCGCTAGTTGTTTATGTGGGCAGACAATATCCGTCTGGTACTGTCGACTGCTTTTACAACATTCCACCTTCACCTCCCACACGTTTGTATGTGGAAGGGAAAACAGACAAAAAAGGGCCTGCGGTCACACTTTAACTGGGATCTTGTTTCTGTGGGTGCAAAACAACTAAATGCAACTTTTTTGTGTGTTTAAATGAGTTTGTCAAAGAGCATTTTCAGGGATTAAATCGCTTATACAAGACTACAATGTTCCTTCTGCATGGCCACAATAATGTTTTAAATTATTACAAAATATTACAATTTAACTTCTCTGAAAAATATGACAGGCCTGTTTATACTCACTATTAATTTTTTTGTGTATTAGTTTGATGAAGGAACTGCTATCTATTTGTGTGGTGGGTTGCGGGGGGCAGGGGGAGATGATGTCATTCTCTACTTTGCATAAATGGCAATGAGGTGTGGGCATGTAAATGTTATGGACACAGTGGGGGAGACAAAAAGTGATTTAAAAAAACAAACAAACATGAAAATATACAGTACATGCCAAAAGTTTGGACACACCTTCTCATTCAATGCGTTTTCTTTATTTTCATGACTATTGTAGATTGTCACTGAAGGCATCAAAACTAGAGTGAAAACCATTTCAGGTGACTACCTCTTGAAGCTCATCGAGAGAATGCCAAGAGTGTGCAAAGCAGTAATCTGAGCAAAGGTTGGCTATTTTGAAGAAACTAGAATATAAAACCTATTTTCAGTTATTTCACTTTTTTTTGTTAAGTACATAACTCCACACCATGGTTTTGATGCCTTCAGTGACAATCTACAATTTAAATAGTCATGAAAATAAAGAAAACCCATTGAATGAGAAGGTGTGTCCAAACTTTGGGCCTGTACTATAAATATATAAAAAATAATGTATAAACATAATTATAACACATATATTTATTTTGACCGCACATGCTCCTTTACCTTAACCCTCTAAGACCCACAGTGATATAGAAAATGAATACAAATGGCTTATGGAAAATGTTGCTACCCATTTCACCCAACGTTGTATCGTTACAACGGTTCCATAAAACCTTATCAAAATATGAAAAATTTGCCATTTTAATTCCCAAATGCCCCCTACAACACCATCTGGCAGGTTGAATATTTTTTTATTCATGTATTTCTATGTCCGGGTCTTACAGGGTTAACAGTGTATGGCTACCTGAATGGCAGCAGTGGTTGCTATACGGTTAGTGATCAGATCAAAGAATACGCCAGTGCAAAGATGAGTGAGAAAACTTCGACTAGTGTGCTGAGTGGCAAATTTTGCTTCATTTCAACCCAAGGGGACATCAGATAAGTTAATTGAAATTATGCAAGCAAGTAATTTATGACAATTAATAACAATTCAAACATGTGATTAATCTGATTTAGAAATTAAGCATTTGAAAGCAAATACAAGTCATAATTTTTTCTGTCACAACCATGTAAATGTCTTTCGGTGGGTGAAGGACTCACATCAACACCCGCTGCTCATTGAAAGGAGCATTGGCGTTTTCATGTCAGTATCCAGTGAGATCAAGAAAGACATTTGTCACTAGTCGTTTTTTTTGAAAAATAGTTTCTACAGTACTCTGAATAGTCTAATACAGGGGTCTTCAGCGGTTTCCAGGCCAAGAACCCCTGAACTGATGGAGTGAGGGCCTCTAATTTTATATCTTGTATGAAATTTGTTTTGAATTAAACTGATCCTAAAGGCACATTTATTCTACAATACTAAGATATTCAAAGAATATTGAATAGTGCTGCTAATCGTTAACTTGCAACTGGAGTACTAAAAGCTAGCTATCTTAAATGCTAAGATTGGTTTATTAATACAGTATAATTGGTTTATTTTTATTTTTATTTCAAACCTGCAAGGTACAGTAAGTACAAAATACAGGAAAAACACGCACTCTCCAAAAAACTTAATAAAACAAAAATAAAGAGGTGCACGGCTTAAAGAAAAAGGCAAGGCCAGCAACAATCGTGTCCTTCTAATAATTTTAATACAAACTGCGCAGGCGCTACCAAACACAGACCGGTCTCTACGATGTCTTCGTCAGTGTGCAATTTTCAACAGGAAGTGATGCACTTAAATAGTCACGGCAGTGGTCAATCAATTGACATAATAAATCAAGAACGACTTCAAAAATGAAAGTGCACAAATAATAGACGAAATGGAAAAGTGTACAAAATAAATCAAAGACTCAGTACAGTATCATAGGAAAATAAATAAAGCAATAAGAAAATGTGTGGGCAACCATTATAATAAAAGGAGACATAGCTCTCAGCACAGTGAAAACACTAAATAAAGCGCTAGAATAGCTATGGCTCCCTCTATATATTATGTAATACTAATAAAGTAGCAAAATTAAGCACCAACCTGAAGCCCTACATCCAACCACAAAAAATCTATATGAAATACATGATGTGCATCAGTGACGTGCGGTGAGGTTCATGGCTGGTGAGGCACTGACTTCATCACAGTCAGATTTACAAACATATGAACCCTAAAGAGTATCTTATTCACCATTTGATTGGCAGCAGTTAACGGGTTATGTTTAAAAGCTCATACCAGCATTCTTCCCTGCTTGGCACTCAGCATCAAGGGTTGGAATTGGGGGTTAAATCACCAAAAATGATTCCCGCTGCCCACTGCTCCCCTCATCTCCCAGTGGGTAATCAAGGGGATGGGTCAAATGCAGAGGACCAATTTCACCACACCTAGTGTGTGTGTGACAATCATTGGTACTTTAACTTAACTTTAACTTTACACATACAAACTGTAGCACACAAAAAAGCACATTTAATAAAAAAAACTTTGTTATGGTCTTACCATTACTTATAAATGAAGTCCATGCGCCGCTCCTTTTGAACAAAAGCATCGATAACTTGTTTATAGAAGTCTTCCTTATCTTTCTTCAGTTTTAAATGTCTCGATGGAGATCTTCCTTTAATTATTACCTCCTGCTTCGATTGAAAGTCCAGTTTAGAAAACTGTTTTATTTTAGATATGTAATCCTCCATGTTAAAAGTTCAGGCGAGAGGAAAAAATAAACGATCGCTGCTAACTGTTGCTGCTTGTTGTCACTTCTTCTGCAGCCGAGTAGTCGCAAAAATGATCTCTGGGATCACTACCGCCCTCTACCACCAGGAGGCGGGATTACTGCGAGCCTCAGCCAGTGCGTCTTCGCAGCTGTTTTATGATCGCTCAGCACAAGAAATACGTTACACACATACAGTTGTTGACAAAATACACTGTACATTATATACCTCAGCTAACTAAACTATGGAACTGTATAATATAATTCATATAGCAATACGGTCTCACTGCACAGCAGGCCAGCAGTTAGCCGAGTCATTGCGCAATCCATGGCGAGGCTCAACTGGCTGGTGACTCACCGCAAGTCTCTTCTCAGTTTTTGAACGGAAAATGTGAAAATTCAGCGATTTTGAATAAAAGGAATCTAAAACTGGTGAAGTTAAATGGAAAATAACTTTATAGTATAATCACTGGATACATATAACAATTTAATTAATTTTTTTCTTTTTACATTTTTTTTCTTTCCATGATGGCACGTGAGGCCCCGCCTCACCTGCCTCCCCTGACTGCACGTCACTGATGTGCATATAGACAACTTCATGTAAAACCATTATAGAAAACATCCCAAAAGCAACTCCTCGTTCATCCCTTTAGGGTATTCAGTTTGTAACGTGTGTATCCAAAATGCTGCATGTTGTAGTACAACTTTTTCCTCTACCTTCCCCCGTACTGTTGTTTGCAAACCAATGTTAATGTGTGTTTAAAGACTGTGGAAGTCTTGCGCTTCCGGGTTCTTCGGACCACCAATCACGGACATGACAGCTGCGTTCATGGTTCTGAACAATGATTTATTTTTCAATATGAGTCTCTTTGTGTGTTTTTCAGCCATCGTCTCTTATGTCCGTCTCGCTCTCGCTATTGCTCGCCTTCCAAATCTCCCTCTCCTTCCCGGCTGCTCCCTTTAAAAGAGCGACAGGTGATTAGATAAACACCCCCAGGTGGGTCATCTAGGCACCTGTCGCTGATCTCGAAGCCGGTCCTGGCACACCCCGCTTCGCTGCGGGGTGTGCCCCACAAAGACATTTACATTTGTGGAAAAAAATGCAGGTGTAATGTAAATACATTTTTTTTAGAAAAAGTCTCATCAACCCAAAATTTCAAGGCCACCCTGCAGTACATATGTTGACCCCCAGGGGTCGCGGTTCCCTTGTTGAAGACCTCTGCTCTAATCTATAAGACTCTTGAACGCATCATAATTAAATTATCCCCTCAACTCCCCCCAAAATGGATTAACTCGCTGGAATAAAAAAGACATTATAACATACATCCATAAACGTGGACGCATGTGAAAAAGTGCAATATATTTATCTGTACAGTAATCTATTTATTTATTTATATATGCACCTTATTGCTTTTTTATCCTGCACTACCATGAGCTTATGTTATGTAACAAAATTTTGTTCTTATCTGTACTGTAAAGTTCAAATTTAAATGACAATAAAAAGGAAGTCTAAGTCTAATATATAAATATTACTGATCCTTAGACAGATATATTTTGTTAATGAGCGAGGGCAAACCGGTTGTGAAGGTCTAAATTTGTCTGTAGGCGACCACCACAAATAAATGAATGTGAGGAAGACACTTTGATCACAAAATGCTTGTCTCTCTGCAGGGTGCATTAACACATGGAGACAGAAGAGCCACAGAGTCCAGAGACCTGAGCAAATACAATTTTGAGAACAAGGTAGGATAATGGATGCCTGGAAGTTATACCATGACATGATGCTGAATGACCTTTGTAGTCCTAAATTGTATTCTGAATTCATCTGTTCCAGTGTCAAACTGTTGCCATCACAAAACTTTTCACTTTGGAAGCATTTCTTTGCATTTTATTTTTCTTCACTTTTAAAGATCGCATTGCCATCCTAATCCTCACAATTTACTGTTAATATAATGCAGCGATTTTACCTGTACCGTCTGTGTTCCTCCTTGCAGTACGGTACCAAGGCTCTGGATAAAATCACTAAAGCAATCCTTGGTCACATAGAGAACAAGGTGCCTGCACCAAAAGGTTATCCCGGAGGTGACGCCATGTTCTTCAGAGGTATGAGTAATACTGATGATGTGCGCCTAAAAGAGAGTACAAAGTGAACTTACGTTTTTAACCGGTCTTTATGTTAGATATGAAAGAGGGAATGATGGATGTGGGCATCTTCTGTAGAGAGCAACGCTTTGGCATTAATACAGAGAAAGGTAGGTTGTTTATGCTGGATCAAACCTGCACTACCTGGATTTGTCAACACAGGTGAGCTTATGTAAAAATATTGTTTGAAATTCCAGACTGTAGCATCACCAAGTTCCTAAATCGCATCCTGGGCCTGGAAGTGCACAAGCAGAACCATCTTTTCCAGTACTTCACCGACAATTTCGACTACCTAATCGAGAAGGACAAGAAGGAGGGCAAATATGACATGGGCATCTTAGGTACTGAGTTTAACTGCACTGTATGTAATGGCTTTAACACAACACTGACATTCTTTTGTGCGGCTTACAGATCTGGCTCCAGGTAACGATGAGATTTACGAGGAAAAGCAGGAAACCTTTTTGACAGTCGGAAACCCTCAGGATGGACAGGTGGTCCTTTACAAGGTAGGACCCTATATCATTAGGAGAGGTGTACTATCTTAAAGGGGAACTCAATCAATCAATCAATCAATTCCTTTATTGTCATTGTCATAACATTTAAGTCATACATGAACAACGAGATTTTGTTTGAGCTTTGTCCAGCGGCATAGAACCTGCATTGAAGTGCAGGTTGACAATAGTTTACATTTTAGCATTGTTAGGAAGATGGCGAATAGAGGGACGTTGGGGTGGGAACAGTCAGATGTCTGATGGGTGTTACGTTAATGTTGTAGCAATGCAATGTCCAGAGCACAATTATTGAGGTGGTGAAGAGTGAGGTAATAAGATAGCAGTCTCACAGCCTGGGGATACAGACTGTGAGACATTCTGGTGGTCCTGGCGCGAACTGTACTTTTTTGGAATTTTTCTATCGCTGACAATAATTTCAAGAGACAAGAAGACAGATTTCTTTTTTTTTTAATGTTGTCTAACTCGTGAATAACAGCTTGCGACTTCAAGTTCGCAGCTTCTCACAGGCAGTCAAACACTGGCTTTTAGTCCAACAGTCCTGCTCACATTAACAATACCAGGCAGGTAGTTGACCATCAGAGTACCATTCCAATCTTGTAACATCGCAAACTTTTTTACATATGCAGTACCAATGGGGTATATGGCTATTGGATGATACCTTTATGGGTGCCATCTGATGCTACTGCACTGTCTGTGGACTTTGATAAAAAACTGCTGCACTTTATATACTTCTGCACTTTAAATGAAGCTGCTAAAAAATTGTAACATGACCGCCCACTGATTTGTAACTCACATACCCTCTATGTATTGTACTTGTATTTTAAATTGCCTATCATTATGTAATTTCAATATGGTTGTGTATTTTCAATCCTGTGTAATTTTAATTGTGGATGTTAGATGCGCCATAAAAGGACTACAGATGGAAATTAGCATGGTGCTCAATCTGGTGCAGCCATCTTCCTAATGTAACTGCTCGGGGTGTAACGGTACACAAAAATTTCGGTTCGGTACGTACCTCGGTTTAGAGGTCACAGTTCGGTTCATTTTTGGTACAGTAAGAAAACAACAAAATATACATTTTTGGGTTATTTATTTACCAAATTTGCAAAATCTTCCACCAAAAATATTTTTCTTAGTGGAATATTTGATGTGAAGTAATCAGAACCTTGGATAGGTGAATAATTCATAATAACATTGATTTTGATCCAATATTATGTTTTGAGCAATGACAGTTTGAAAGAAAAAAAACAGCTTTGTTTTATTAGTCAACATTGCAACTTTTTCTAAATTACATTTAACCTTTAAGCTTTTTTATTTCACTTTTGTTATGTTTTTGTTTATTTTAATAGTATTTTTAGAATGTGCCATGGGCCTTTAAAACATTAGCTGTGGGCCGCAAATGGCACACTTTTGACACCCCTGCTATAGATAATAAAAAATTAAATCTGATAAATCTATGGATAAAAAGCAGAGCCTGGCGACGCATGCACATTTATCATAACTCTCTCACTCTCTGTCTCTGCCCCTCCCTCACGAATGCTGCTGCGCGCACAATTTGTTTTGTTTTTAACCCCTTCTTAACCCTGAACGTACATTGAAAATGCACGCAACCCTAACTCAAAATGCCGGACATTTGAGGCATTTAAGAAACTCTGCCCTGACAGCTCCGCAAAAGAGGACATGTCCGGTGAAAAGAGGACGTATGGTCAGTCTATCCTAGCCCGTTAGCTGCTAGCATGCCGTGTGTTGTGCCTCGGTGTGTATTGTTTACACAACGTGCGTTACGCTACTTAATATGTCCGTGTGGAAAGACGTTCGGTACACCTCCGAACCGAACCGAAACCCCCGTACCGAAACGGTTTAATACAAATACACGTACCGTTACACCCCTAGTAACTGCACATTGTCCTTCAAATAAACAAATACAAAATACTTTATCGCAGATATTTTTAAAGCATATTCAATGCATTGCTGACCTAAATTAAGCATTTTCAAGCATAAAAATGTCAAAATTAACTAAAAATATCAACACTACAGTTCTATTTAGCCACAAGATGAGACCAGGGCTCCTAAAGTCAGTACATTACATACTTGCCAACCCTCCCGGATTTTCCGGGAGACTCCCGAAATTCAGCGCCTCTGCCGAAAACCTCCCGGGACAAATTTTCTCCCGAAAATCTCCCGAAATTCAGGCGGACTCAGGTCCATGCGGACCCGAGTCCGCTTTCCCACAAAATAAACAGCGTACCTGCCCAATCACGTTATAACTGTAGAATGATAGAGGGCGAGTTCTTGGTTCCTTATATGGGTTTATTGTTAGGCAATTTCATTAACGTCCTCCCAGCGCGGCAACAACACACAACAACAGCAGTCACGTCTACCGTAAAGCAGTTTGTCTGCCGTAAACAGCAATGTTGTGACACTCTTAAACAGGACAATACTGCCATCTAGTGCATTTGATGAAAGCACTTTTGTGCGTGCCACATAGCAATGCATCATCAGAGAGCATGGTTAGAAAAATAGTGACAGAGAATAGAACTTGGATGGACAATTCAACCCTTAACTCAACAATGAGTAGATGAGTGTTATGTGTGTGTATATGTGTAAATAAATGAACACTGAAATTCAAGTATTTATTTTATATATATATATATATATAAATAATAAAAAAATATATATTTATAGCTAGAATTCACTGAAAGTCAAGTATTTCTTGTATTTGTATATATATATATATATATATATATATATATATATATATATATATATATATATATATATATATATATATATATATATAATATGAAATACTTGTCTTAGTGAATTCTAGCTGCAAATATACTCCTCCCCTCTTAACCATGCCCCCAACCAATGCATTTAAGTCAATGTTATCAATTATGTGATAATCTTATCCCAAATATTCGACTAAGCGCCTCATGTTTGTAAACTATTTCAGAAATTGTGTATTTCCCGTTGAAAAAAATGTGACAAAAAGTGCATTATAACACAGAAAATACATTTCTATTTACAATTAGGCATGAAGTTGTTTTAAAGAGTTTGTTCTTACACCCTCATGCGAAGTACCATCAGCTTTAGTCTCATCATGATTGTCCCTGTAGATCAGCGTGGACAGAGGAATGCCTTGGGATGAAGCCTACAACAGGTTTTCTAATCTCTCCGGTACTGATGAGGGCTTCTACTTGTCCCATAAGGTGAGCTCATTTCATAATAACAGAGGAAAGGAGTTACATGCCAGAAAAATTTAACCACTTGCTCTTCCTTTCTAGCTTCGAGGTAACCAACCGTGTGTGCTGCTAGCTGAGCAAGGGAGAGGCAAGAACTTCATCGTGTACAAGCCCAACATCGGCAAGCAGACTCACCCCGAGAGCCTTGATAACCTCCACCAACGCTATCGAAAGGTGACGCCTTGGCCTTGTTTTACTTAATTTATTGAATGTTACCTGTAGCGTGTTAGGGCACCATGCGCTACTGGACGTTGTTTAATGACATATTTCACAGCAGTCGTTTATGCACAATAGGGTTGTGTGGTATACCGGTATTAGTATAGTACCGTGATACTAATTAATCATATTCGGTACTATACCGCCTCTAATAAGTACCGGTCCACCCCCCTCTCTTTTTACACCGATATTTTTTAGCATCACAAAATCTTCTTTCGTTTTTTTTAAATGTATATTATGTTTATAACTCGGGAAATATGTCCCTGGACACATAAGGACTTTGAATATGACCAATGTATGATCCTGTAACTACATGGTATCGGATTGATACCCAAATGTGTGGTATCATCCAAAACTAATGTAAAGTATCAAACAACAGAAGAATAAGTGATTATTACAATTTAACAGAAGTGGAGATAGAACATGTTAAAAGAGAAAGTAAGCAGATATTAACAGTAAATGAACAAGTAGATTAATGTTTCATTTTCTACCACTTGTCCTTAATAATTTTGACAAAATAATACAATGAGAAATGACACAACATGTTATTGCATACGTCAGCAGCTAAATTAGGAGCCTTTGTTTGCTTACTTACTAATAAAAGAAAAGTTGTCTCGTATGTTCAGTATTTTATTTAAGGACAAAATTGCAATAAGAAACATATGATTAATGTACCGTAAGAATTGTTGTTAAAATAAAGCCAATAATGCCATTTTTGTGGTCCCCTTTATTTAGAAAAGTATCAAAATACATTTTGGTACCGGTATCAAAATATTGGTATCGGGACTACCCTAATGCACAATAACCCAACACATAGTAGGGCAGATACAGGTAAAATATGTAAGGGACAAGCGGTAGAAAATGGATGGATGGATAGATCACTAATCTTGTTAAAGTGGTAGCCAAGGAAGATTACAATTTTGTGAGGATTTGAATAAAAGTGCACATACAGGACAGGGTTTCCTTCTAAACTGCCAATATACCTGTGGCGGTGAGGGTTGGGTATGGGTGTGGTCACAATAACGTTATCGAGTAAATTGCATAATTTTCTATGATGATACGATTTTCTTTGACTCAAGGCTCAAAAAATGTATACATTCATTTTAAAACAAATTTTCTTTTATTAGTGAGTATTAAAATATTTTTTTTTATCGTTTTGCCATATTTTCAATTGTTGCAGCTTTTTGTACAAGGTACTTTGTTGAGATTTCTTCAGGCGTTTACAGACTTATCATGACTTTTTTTAAATAAAAAAAGAACTAGCAACAAATCTAGCATCTTCTTCTAGTGTTATTATAGAATATACTCGTGTTTAGAGACTTTACTTCTTCTTCGTGTTTACTTCTGTCCCTCGATGTCCCTAACGAAAGAAGAGAGCTGAAACGAGCATGACGGCACACTTGCTTCACGCTGTTACTCTAGTTGGACTTTGTCTTCTTTGTTCTCTTCATATTTGCACATTTTGTAGATGGCTGTCCGCAGGTGTATCTGCATTATATATAAAGTAAAATCCACATCACAGACATGCTGACAACACTCCAGACAACGGTGTGCGTTTTGTTTACAGCCGGTTTCAGTATCTTTTTCGGTGGTCAAGTTTTCGGTACACTTCAGTATCACTTGTCAATAGTACGCAAATAATTGACTATATATTAATTCATACTGTAACAATCAGCTTATGTTAACGTTTTATGTTTGTGTGGTTTGGATTTGATGTCAGTTTTTCCCATGTTTGCAAACACACCGTCCTTGCCTGAGAATTGATTGGTGGAGAATGAGGAAGTTGAATTGAATTATATTTATATAGCGCTTTTCTCTAGTGACTCAAAGCACTTTACATAGTGAAACCCAATATCTAAGTTGCATTTAAACCAGTGTGGGTGGCACTGGGAGCAGGTGGGTAAAGTGTCTTGCCCAAGGACACAACGGCAGTGAATAGGATGGCGGAAGCGGGGATCGAACCTGGAACTCTCAAGTTGCTGGCACGGCCGCTCTACCAACCGCCCAGTTGGGCGGTATAAGAAGTGTTGTTGTGTGTCTGGGCAAGCGCGGACTCACAAGACGAAAGTGTTTGCACAGGAGGTAAAACCTGTTGGAATTGTGTCGTTTGTTATCATAATATTGGTAATAAAAGTTAAACATAGCGTCGATTTCTAAAATTATATAACTTTAATTATTTTTCAAGTTAAAAAAAAGCTATTATTTTCAAGGTGCGGTGGTGATAAAAATGCCATGGCAGCGCGCCACATTCAATTACATTAAGGGGAAACCCTGCAGGAAATGTATTTTAACATTTTTAGGCATCAAAAGGAGAATACCACCCCCCATAATTGTAACTGGAACTTGATGACTTTCTTGTTATGTATGGTCAATATAACATTGATATCACATGAAATAAGGCCAAGATGTTTGTATTATGTAAGTTTTGAAAAGAGAAGGACTTTGTTTGAAAGTCTAAGGATGGATTGGACCTGCTGCCTCCTTGTGGTCATGAAGCATAATGCAATCACTTATTATTCAGCAGGGAACTTTTTGTAGGGGAGCTGCACTTTTGTGTATTCTTGTCTATCATTCACAACCCATATGTGAGACAAGCACATGTTTTTCTTATTTTATGCGTTCTAACTCGTAGTTAAACACTAGCAAGGTTCGTCTAACAATGAAGGTATCTGAAGGGCTCTCTTTGGCCTATAAAGCGCTCTAAAAACATCTAAAATCCTCCAACATTTTATGTACACACTGTAAGTATATATGTAATGTAGTAAAAGGCACAATTATAATAAGTCATATGTACATATGTTTGGTCATTTGAAGTATACGTGCGCATTCATTTCACAGACGCATCAAAATTTTCCTTTAACAAAAAAAAAACAAACTATTAGTGTTTATGGCAGACTTCATGAGATTCAACAATGACTACTTTGGGACAAATGATGATCCAGAACCTAATATTTGTATGTATAAGGTGGATTAGTCACAAGTTTTCAAAGCTGAGTGATAAGCAGATTCAGCAAGTAGCGCTATTGCTAAGTGCTAAACAAGAAATACAAACTACGAAAATAATAAAACAATCACTTACTGGACAATGTCTGCTCTCAGTGGGATGCCGACTGATGGGATGTGTTTATCTTCCCGTTTGAATAAAGAATTTATCATCGTCCTCACGCGGGTTTAAAAAAAAAAGTTGACTTAAACGTTTGTGTCTTTCTGGCCATCTCCCGGTTTAGTTGAATGTCAAAGTTGACCAACTTCTCGGTTTATCGCTACAACCTTCCATACAGGTGAGAGGCATCATTTTTAAGATAAAATTTACTTTTCACCGGCTCAGTATGTCAATATAGCAGGATAAGCTAGTCACCTCTCTGTGATCACAGCGACTCTTAAAGTAGTTCCTCGCCATTAGTGCTTATAATAACAATATTGTTAATACGTGGTCAATATGCAGGTCACGAGATGTAAATAGAGTATTGTTGTTTTTGGATGTTGTCTTACCATTGGCTACCATTAGCTTCATTGTTAGCCACCTCATACTTACCGTATATTACCAGTGTTTTTCAACCTTTTCAGAGTCAAGGCACATTTTTTTTTTCATTGAAAAAAATCTGAGGCACACCACCACCAGAAAACATAAAAAAATGAAACTCAGCAGCTGATATTGACAATAAAAAGTCGTTCTCGCAATTGTTGTACATGAATTTAACGCATAACCAAGCATGCATCACTATAGTTCTTGTCTCAAAGTAGGTATACTGTCACCACCTGACTTATTTTGTTTTTTTGGTGTTTTCCTGTGTGTAGTGTTTTAGTTATTGTCTTGCACTCCTATTTTGGTGGCTTTTCCTATTTTGTTGGTATTTTCCTGTAGCAGTTTCATGTCTTCCTTGAACGCTATTCCCTGCAATCAAGACTATTTAAGTTGTGCGGACGCTTTCCTTCTTTGTGGGGACATTGATTGTCATGTCATGAACGGATGTACTTTGTGGACGCCGTCTGCTCCACACGCTGTAAGTCTTTGCTGTAGTCCAGCATTCTGTTTTTGTGTACTTTGCAGCCAGTTCAGTTTTAGTTTCGTTTTGTATAGCCATCCCTAAGATTCATTGCCTTTGCTTAGGGGCACTCACTTTTTGTTTATTTTTGGTTTAAGCATTAGACACCTTTTTACCTGCACGCTGCCTCCCGCTGTTTCCGACATCTACAAAGCAATTAGCTACCGGCTGCCACCTACTGATATGGAAGAGTATTACCCGGTTACTCTGCCGCGCTCTAGAACAGGGGTGTCAAACTCAAATACAGAGTGGGCCAAAATTTCAAACTGAACAAAGCCGCGGACCAAAGTTGAACAAATTAACCTTTTAATAGGGACCCAAACAAGTTTTGCATTGAATATTGAACCAGCAAGGCTTATATAACTTTATAGTGACATGCAAAATCGAGTTTCAAATAATAATAATAATAAAAAATATCAATGGCATATCAAATAAAATGTAAATAAAAATTGAATGCCTCTTTTCTATTTGCAGCCTTCTGAGGTAAATATCAAAATAAACTTTTTCCACAGGCTAATAATACATTTTAAAATAAAATAACAATAATGAATGAATCAAACATTCAAGCCTTGAAGTAGCAAGAGAAAGTGCATGAATAAAACGTTAATTATTGCTCAGTTTGCTACACTGATTTGCTTTAACATTGAATATGGAACAAGCAACGCTTATATAACTTAATAGTGCAAAATCAACTTTCAAAAAACAAACGAAAAAACATCAATGGTATATTAAATAAAATTTAAATAAAAAATTGAATGCCTCTTTTCTATTTGCAGCCTTCTGAGGTAAATATCAACATTAACTTGGTGGGTGGGGGCGGGGTTTGGTGGTAGCGGGGGGTGTATATTGTAGCGTCCCGCAAGAGTTAGTGCTGCAAGGGGTTCTGGTTATTTGTTCTGTTGTGTTATGATGCAGATGTTCTCCCGAAATGTGTTTGTCATTCTTGTTTGGTGTGGGTTCACAGTGTGGCGCATATTTGTAACAGTGTTAAAGTTGTTTATACGGCCACACTCAGTGTGACCTGTATGGCTGTTGATCAAATATGCCTTGCATTCACTTGTGTGTGTGAAAGACCGCATATAGTATGTGACTGGGCCGGCACGCTGTTTTGTATGGAGGAAAAGCGGACGTGACGACAGGTTGTAGAGGACGTTGAAGAGAGTGCCTTTAAGGCACGCCCCCAATAACGGGAGAATGGTTGCCCCGGGAGATTTTTGGGAGGAGCACTGAAATTCGGGAGTCTCCCGGGAAAATCGGGAGGGTTGGCAAGTATGAGTATTAGCGGTGAATGCGGTGTTACAACGGCACCACCGCTGTATAATACCGGCGGGCCAGCTCTAATGTTAATTTGATATTGCCTCAAGGGCCAAATGAAATTACACGGCCCGCGGGCCAGAGTTTGAAACCCATGCTCTAGACCGTATAGACACTCAGCAACGGCACATTTGCAGATTATAATTACTGGTTTGTGAAAAATATTTTTAACCCAATTAGGTGAAATTACATAATCTCCCACGGCACACCAGACAATATCTCAGTGGTTGAAAAACACTGTATTACTAATTAGAATACATAAAAAAAAGAAAGTCACATGTTCTTGTCTTACATAGGGATTGTGAATGATAGGCACAATTACAAAAAGTGCAGTTCCCCTTTAACAAAATTGTGTTATCAAAAATATTTCATTAAATCTTCTACCTTTTGTGTCATAATAGTTGACGTCTGAAGCTTGAAAGTGGAGGATTCATGAGATGGATTTTAACTGAAGATGGTTTTTGTTTTTTTTCTCCTTCTCCAGGCGACTCTCGAAGAGGCCAAGGACAACTGGGAGACCCAGTTCAGCTTCTCCTTGAAGAAATGTAGCCATGCCAACTGGTAACTAGGAGCACACACACACACACTCCTTTGTGATTACTCTGGATGGCTCCATCCAATTAGGATGTTTAACATTAATATCCCGTGATAGTTTATGTCAGGTGCCTATCCCCAAGGATTTAAAGACTTCTTTAAAAACTAGTCATCGGGGAAAAACTTCCAACACTAATGTGTGCTCTTACATCATGTTACAAACTTAAGAAGAGAAATGATACAGAGTATTTGTGTTTGTGTTTGGTCCGTTAATCTGCCCAGATATGGGTTTATATCACAGGATGTCGGTAATATTTGTGAAGCCCTTTGAGGCACTTGTGATTAAGGGCTATACAAATCAAATTTGATTGATTGATTTGGTTTCATCATGGCTCTATGACCCCACTCTCTTCCTATAGGAATGGCAAATGTAAGAAAATTGAGGAAGGCCAGGAGTGTTTCCAGGGCATGCGTCTCCGCCAGTACCACATGCTGTGCGGCGCTCTGCTGCGTGTGTGGAAGCGGGTGTCCGATGTGGTGTCCGACATCACCAGCTCTAGTATCCTGCAGATCGTTCGCCTCAAAACAAAGCATCACAACAAGCAAGTCGGTCAGTATAAACACGAGAAAGTAGCGTAACTCACAACCCCATAACTTCTAGACCAGTGGTTCTTAACCTGGGTTCGATCGAACCCTAGGGGTTCGGTGAGTCGGCTTCAGGGGTTCGGCGGAGATCAAGACACACCCGACTCATTGTGTAAATAACACTTCTCCCTATTGGCGTATTATGGATACCCTCAAACAATGTTCCCTCTAATTTTCCATATGCGTGAGCAAACGCAAAAACTCCTTGAGTATTCAGTGGAGCACATGTGAGCACAGCTGTCCCAAACCTGACTAAATAACAAATTAAATGTTTTATTATTATAATCAAATGACAGCTGTCATTTCCATGAGATTATTTTCTAATATAAGTGTTTTGGCCCACTTACAATGACAATAACAAAAAATATTGTTTTTCATGAGCTGTGTACTTGTATTGTATGTCTGTGTGGAAAACGAAGAAAAGGAACAGACTTTGCTGTGAAAATAAATAAATAATTTTATTTTATCATTTATAATTTAAAATGACATGAGAGTGGCGTTTGCCAAGTTGAAGCCACTCATATCTGAACTGGTCTCTCAAAGGCAACAGCAGAAGTCAGACTGATTTGCAGGTGTGTAATTTCTTCTGAGTTCATGCACTGTGTTGGTTTTGTTCTTTGAACAAGGTGATGTTCATACACGGTTCATTTTGTGCACCAGTAAAAAAACTTAATTTTGCCTTGAATTTGAAACAAAAAAACATTGTATTTTTCACTAAAGAAGGGTTCGGTGAATGCGCATATGAAACTGGTGGGGTTCGGTACCTCCAACAGGGTTAAGAACCACTGCTCTAGACATAAAGTGTTAGCATCACAAACTATTAAGCTACAGAGTCAATTGGAAGTGATGTTAAAAGCAACCACTATCCTCTTTTTTTTTTTTACTTCCAAAAGATAGGTGCCAAATTGTGCCAAAAAATGGGGTGTCTGCCTTAATACGTATGTCCCAACCACATTAGGTCTGCTGCACTCACTTCTTTAGGTTTTAACTTAATACAGGTTATGGTAGTGCTGGGCAATAAAACGATAACAATATATAGTACAGGCCAAAAGTTTGGACACACCTTCACATTCAATGGGTTTTCTTTATTTTCATGACTACCGTATTTTTTGGAGTATAAGTCGCACCGGAGTATAAGTCGCACCTGCCGAAAATGCATAATAAAAAGGAAAAAAACACATATAAGTCGCACTGGAGCCCGGCCAAACTATGAAAAAAAAATTGCGACTTATAGTCCGAAAAATACGGTATTTACATTGTAGATTGTCACTGAAGGCATCAAAACTATGAATGAACACATGTGGAGTTATGTAACAAAAAATTTTTAAATAACTGAAAACATGTTTTATAGTCTAGTATCTTCAAAATGGCCACCCTTTGCGCTGATTACTGCTTTGTACACTCTTGGCATTCTCTCGATGAGCTTCAAGAGGTAGTCACCTGAAAAGAGCTTCAAGCATACCTGTGAAGTGAAAGACTGTATAAATAAAATTAACTTACTATAGTGATATATTACATAACAAGTTAAAGTACCAATGATAGTCACACACACACTAGGTGTGGCGAAATTATTCTCTGCATTTGACCCATCACCCTTGATCACCCCCTGGGAGGTGAGGGGAGCAGAGAGCAGCAGTGGTGGCTGCGCCCGGGAATAGTTTTTGGTGATTTAACCCCCAATTCCAACCCTTGAGGCTGAGTGTCAAGCAGAGAGATAATGGGTCCCATTTTTAAAGTCTTTGGTATGACTCGGCCGGGGTTTGAACTCACAACCTACCGATCTCAGGGCGGACACTCTAACCATGTACAATGATGTCTACAATATATCATATTTAAAATCAGAATCATATTTTGTCTTTAAATAAGGTATAAAACATGAGATAATGTCGTATATTGTATTATGTAAATTGTTGTTCGTAAATGATGCTCTAGTCTTCCACCCAGGTGCATGTAACTTACAGAATAACAATGGCTTTAAAATAATAACGTACATATAAATGTATGTGGTAGCCTGGCTCGGTTGGTAGTGCGTGGTGACAGCAACCCGAGGGTTCCAGGTTCGATCTCCGCTTATGTCATCCTAGTCACAGCTGTTGTGTCCTAGGGCAAGACACTTTACCCACCTGCTCCCAGTGCCACCCACACTGGTTTAAAACATTTAAAAAAATGTCACTATGTAAAGTGCTTTGAGTTAGAGGGAAAAGCGCTATATAAATATAACTCACATATAAAGAAGAGTGAGCAAATTGACATTTGTAAATTAATATTGGCAGTGTGTGTAAATATTATACAGTAATGGTTATTGGAAACAGTTGTATCATGCCATCAGTGTGTGAATGTGTGTGTAGGGATGTCCGATAATGGCTTTTTGCCGATATCCGATATTCCGATATTGTCCAACTCTTTAATTACCGATACCGATATCAACCGATATATACAGTCGTGGAATTAACACATTATTATGCCTAATTTGGACAACCAGGTATGGTGAAGATAAGGTACTTTTTAAAAATAATATTAAAATCAGATAAATAAATTAAAAACATTTTCTTGAATAAAAAAAAAGAAGTAAAACAATACAAAACAGTTACATAGAAATGTATTTTGATTAATGACAATTAGTAAAATTAACTGTTAAAGGTTAGTACTATTAGTGGACCACAATCATGTGTGCTTACGGACTGTATCCCTTGCAGACTGTATTGATATATATTGATATATAATGTAGGAACCAGAATATTAATAACAGAAAGAAACAACCCTGGGGTAGGGAGGTTTTTTTGGGTTGGTGCACTAATTGTAAGTGTATCTTGTGTTTTTTATGTTGATTTAATAAAAAATAAATAAAAATACCGATAATTTAAAAAACGATACCGATAATTTCCGATATTACATTTTAATGCATGCCGATATTATCGGACATCTCTATGTGTGTGTATGGGTGAATGTGGAAATAGTGTCAAAGCGCTTTGAGTTCCTTAAAAAAAAAGGTAGAAAAGCGCTATACAAGTACAACCCATTTACCATGTTCTTCATTAGATCTGTCATGTTCAACCCCTGATAAAAAAAATACATCAAAAATAACTTGTTGTTTAAATGTTACATTGCTATTATGTAACATTTAAACAGGACAAAAATTTGTGATACATATCGTTATCGACTGATATGAATGAATATGAATATAAATTGTGATACAATTTTTTTTCCTTCCATATCTCCAAGCTCCAGGCTACACTGACATGTTGCACAGACAATGTTTTGACATTTGACCTTACTCTTGATATTAACTCAAAACAATTCTTTAACCTCTTAAGGCCTAAGCTGTTTGTTTACATGCTTTTTTATTTCTCTTTGCTATTTGGGCTTATTGGACCTTAACTAGAATAAAAACTAAGAATCATCTTTTTATATTATATGATGTACTTAGTCCATAAGTACACAAACGTGCACTTCATGTTTAGTGACATGCTAATTCTTATTTTTACACTTTTTTTTTCCAAATTCCATTGTATGTTATACTCTTCTGACACCACCATATGGCAGTATAAGTGTCCACATAAGTGGCCTAGTGGTTAGAGTGTCCGCCCTGAGATCGGTAGGTTGTGAGTTCAAACCCCGCCCGAGTCATACCAAAGACTATAAAAAAATGGGACCCATTACCTCCCTGCTTGGCACTCAGCATCAAGGGTTGGAATTGGGGGTTAAATCACCAAAATGATTCCCGGGCGCGGCCACCGCTGCTGCCCACTGCTCCCCTCACCTCCCAGGGGGTGATCAAGAGTGATGGGTCAAATGCAGAGAATAATCTCGCCACACCTAGTGTGTGTGTGACAATCATTGGTACTTTAACTTTAACTTTTATAAGACCCCAATTCAGTAGTGTACACAATTTTGGAAATAAGAGCTAAAAGGTGCTGTCTACGCATGTGGCCACTAAGGACTTTTAAAGGTTTTAAGTAAGAGCAAACATGGCTCCTCAGCTACGTGCCATGTTTCTTTACGTACTGTATGTTACTTATAATAATATTTCTCAGAAGGCGTCATACAAGTGTAGCCTTTTGAATGATGCCAGGATTATGTCAAGGCACCTTGTTGTTGTAAATGTCATTCTTCTGTTGACTGACGAGAGTTTAACAATGACTGTTCCAGGCATCAAGATCCCAGAGAACTGCGTGGCCCGAGTGCGTGAGGAGCTTTTACTAATGGACGAGGAGGTGAAAAAGCGGCGCAAGGAGAGGGAGAAGCAGGCCCGGGAGCAGCGTCTGGCTGAGGAGCGCATGCGTAAAATGGAGCAGGAGAACAAGCACCTCTTGGCTAATCTGTTTAGCCAGAAACCCGTGGCCAACCAGTCCCTGGCCCAGTCGCTCCTCCAGAGCCAGATCCTCAAACAAAAACTGAACCCGCTACAAAAGATGGCGAGCATCTCTCAGCTCCAGAGGATGCAGGCGGCCCACAACCAGGCCGCCTTGCAGCAGAGTCAAGGTATGCTGACTTTACAGAGAAACCCCTCTCAAAGTCAGCAACTGACTCTGAACAGCTGGCCCAGCAAGTCCTCCAAGCAGGCCCTGCAGAACACGGTCAGCCATAGCTCCAATTTCTCCCAGTTTTACCCCCAGTCCTTTTTACATACGTTCCCCCAGCTGAAAAACCCGCCCGTCCCCGTCCATCAGACCACACTCTCCACCGGTTTGTCCTCACAAAAGTCCCAGGACGAAATCCTCGACTTGACCGTGAGCTCGCCGTCCCCTTTGCCGGACAGCACGGCGGAGAGCGGGTTGGGCCTGAACAACCTCGCGGGGCCCTCCGGGGCTTTCGTGGACGACTTCGGCCTGGAGTCACTTATCTCGCAGAACGCCCAGCAGCTACCGCCGCCGCCGCCGCCTCTGGTCCTGCAGCAGCCGCCGAACCTCAGCATGCTGGGCAACAACCACCAGGACCTTTTAGACCTATTTGACCTGCCCATCTCCACCCAGATGCCCACGCAGAAAGCCAGCCCATCATCCTCCGCCTCGTCCAGCTCCTCCTCGATGTCCTCCACCTCCTCCCACGTCTCCCCCCTCGTGCAAACCTCCCCGCTCTTCTCCAACCCGCCTCCTTCCTCCTCCTCTTTGTTTGCCAACTCTTCCCACTTCTCCTCCAACTATCTCCTCCCCCAGTCAGACTCTCTCCCCCTTAACGGCCACTGCAGCTCCGGCGCTCTTGACGTGCGCGAGGCTCTGAACAGCATGCTGCAGGCGGGGCCGGACCGCAAGTCCGTCATTCACTACCGGCAGCAAGACTGAGAGTGGCTCATTATCACTCTTTAATGGCTTTTAAGCAGATTTTAACACTGCTGTTTCCCATCCAAAGTTGGACCCCTAAACCCCTCAGGACCTCCTAGTCACATCACTGCCTGTCCTGCTCCCAGTCTTCTCTTCCCGCCTCCTCTTGGTTGCTACGGCGACGACAAACGCCAGCACCAAAGTGTGTCCTCCACTGCTTAAAGGCAGCTGTAAACGTTAAAACTCACATGAACAAAAAAAAACAAAAAAAAAAACAAAAAAAACACTTGTTCATCCTCGCATAGAGTCCTTTAATAGACCCTTTTTCCAATCCCCTCATTTGACGAGGTATCGGACCTTGCTGGAAGCAAACCTGAACACGTTTTAGCTCGACCCGAGACGCAAAAAAGGTGACGAGGAACTGGAATACAAGAGGAAGAAATCTTAGCTGACAAACCGTGAAATGCCTCCTTGCGTCCCCCACCCCAACCCACCCCACCCCGCCGCTCGTGTTAAAGGAAACGGGGAGCAGCAGTCTGCAAACAGTGCCTTCCGAGAAATCTATAAATGCAGTCTTTAAAACAAAAAATTCCATGTAGCCTAATGTATAGATTTGTATTTTAATTTAAATATATTTGTATTTAACTTTTTCGTCCCTTTTTGCGTTGTCCTTTTGTGTTACACTATGCTGGT
>NC_084565.2:22695000-22777500 GCF_033978685.3 Nerophis lumbriciformis
GTGTTTTCTGGTCTTTGGTGGGTTTGTATACTGTAACCATTGTTCATGTTTCTCCACTGTTTGCATTTTAATATAAATCACTCAAATAATTTATTGCTAACAATAACAACAAGAAAAACAACACAAAAAACATGCTACTGATTGTATGTATTTTTAAACAAAGTCTATTTTTTCTGGAGAAAAAAAAAGAGAGAAAAAGAGAAACTGTGTTCGGCACTTTTATTCTGGGTTTTGCTTTCGTTTTCTATATATATTTATAATTTAGATCCAAATGTATATATTGTAAAATTTTGTGCCTTTTGACTAATTCTTTGGAAAAAAAAACAAAAAAAAAAAAGGTTTTCTACTCATTAAAGGAAGGACTATATGAAATTGCAATCTTTACTTTGTAAACAAATAAAACCTTGAAGATTGCTGAAACCAAGATTTCTGTGTTTTTTTTTAATTGACATTTAGTTATATGTAAATAATACGACACACTACTGTAATTCAGACAAAAATGAATAACTGAAATACCAGCATTTAATTAAATAGGTTGGAAGCCTAATGATAAAACCCCGGTGTCATATTGTGTAAAAATAAAGTTTGTTAAATTATTAAAATGTGTATTAATAAATAGGTCATTAATCAAATTTCCCAATAGTTAATAAAACATTTAATATAATTTGCATGTATTTATGTACTGAATGTATTTAAATACAGTATAGGCCAAACGTTTGGACACACCTTCTCATTCAATGTGTTTTGTTTATTTTAATGACTATTTACATTGTAGATTGTCACTGAAGGCATCAAAACTATGAATGAACAAAGGTGGAATAACTGAAAACCTGTTTTATATTCTAGTTTCTTCAAAATAGCCACCCTTTGCTCTGATTACTTTTTCGCATTCTCTCGATGAGCTTCACCTGAAATGGTTTTCACTTCACAGGTGTCATCGTTTGGATGCCTTCAGTGACAATCTACAATGTAAATAGTCATGAAAATAAAGAAAACGCATTTAAATGAGAAGGCGTGTCCAAACTTTTGGCATGTACTGTACTATTAAGAATCAAATAGTGGAAACATATACGCCATATTATATGAAATATATTAACGTTATTGAAACAATGTGAATGATTTTTTTTTTTAAATAAATTGTCCATTAATTATGAAAGAAAATTCGCCCTGATCTGCATTCATTCATCTATTTAATAAGATACATTGGGAACCGAATATTGCAGGCCTCAGTGCCTTTGAGGGATTAATTTTGTCCAAAATAAACATTTAAAGGGGGCCAATGATGATACTAGTCTACATTTCACACACTTCTGTGGTCAAGATTCTAGACCACATTTTATCATAAAATAATACACGTATTTATTCTGGACTTTAATAATAATAATAATTCATTTAGGTAAAAAATTTAAATTAAATTAAACTCAGTTAATGGTTAAAAATATAATCAGAATTTAGGTAAGTATTAATCTAAATAAATCTGTTTGATACATAATGGGGAATCCATCCCTGCCATTTTTATAGAGAATATTTTTTTGTCAAAAATGTGTATAAGATGAAAAAAAAAAATGAAATAAATCATGGTATAGCTCGGTTGGTAGAGTGGCAGTGCCAGCAACTTGAGGGTTGCAGGTTCGATCCCCGCTTCCGCCATCCTAGTCACTGCCGTTGTGTCCTTGGGCAAGACACTTTACCCACCTGCTCCCAGTGCCACCCACACTGGTTTAACTGTAACTTAGATATTGGGTTTCACTATGTAAAGCGCTTTGAGTCACTAGAGAAAAAGCGCTATATAAAATGTAATTCAGTTCACTTCACTAAAATGCATTAAATTGTCTATTATTTAATGAGAGTGTAAATCACTAAAGCTTAGAGCAGGGGTCCCCAAACTTTTTGACTCGGGGGCCGCATTGGGTTAAAAAAAATTGGCCGGGGGCCGGGCTGTATAATATATATATATATATATATATATATATATATATATATATATATATATATATATATACATATATATATATACACACACACACAGTATATGTATATATACAGTATATGTATATATGTGTGTGTGTGTGTGTATATATATATATATATTTGTATATATATATATATATATATATATATATATATATTGTCTTTATAATCCGTTTTGTCATTTAACATCAATTAACATTGATGTTCATCAACTTTTAACATTGTCACGTAATCTATGGGAAAATTCATTTTTAGACAGTATGATTGGCCTGAGCGGCTAGGAGACACTGAGAGTAACAAGCGGTAGAAAATGGATTAGAAAGGATAGATAAATAAAATAAAATAAAAACAAATTATTTTTTTCACTTGGGACTTCCCGTGGGCCGGATTTTGGATGCTGGGGGGCTGGATCCGGCCCGCGGGCCGTAGTTTGGAGACCACTGATTTAACAACACTCAAAAACAACGTGTCTCTAAGCCTTAGAGACACATTGTTTTTGAGTGTTGTTAAATCTTCTGCCCTCTAGCGGAAATTAATTTAATAACATTTTTTCCAATCCTTTTTTATGAAATGTCAGTATTTTCACAAATTACACAAACATTAATATTTTAAAAGAATATGATTGACATAACTTTTAGTAGAACTCTAAGAAGAACAAAGAAAAGTTGTTTTTTTTACCCTGTGACGACTTCCGCCTCCGACTAAACCCCGCCCACGCGGGCCTACAATACAACCACGCCCCTTTTACCTGTCCACGGGAGGAAGATTCCAAATAAACCTCAGTCGCGCTGAAACCCCACGGAAGAAACTTTTTTTTTTTTTTACTCAAACCACACAAAGCTGATGAGAGTGACATTTAAGAGTGGTTTTAGCGCCGACGTTTTGTACAAATTTGGATTACGGAGATAAGCACGCCAACCGGAAGTGTTACGGCAGGTAAGATACTTTGCAATTACGGTCTATCGATAATATCCTTGAAAAATGTTGTAAAATTGAGCCAATATGTGTTAACAAGTTCATTTAGATTTTTTTTAGAGGTGTTTGTATAAATTAAAATATACATTTTTTAAGGTTGGGGTGGTGTAACGAAAGTGCCTGTGAGACATTCATGTGAGCTATCTGTTAGCTTGAAGCTAGTAGAAAATACTTGTTATTTATTAAAAACATCTAATGGATGTTTGCTGATTTTAGAATTTGTATTTACATTTGTTATGTTGGTCCACTCTCTTCATCATTCAGCTCTCACCTTTCTGGTTCTGCCACATGCGAGTTTCTACTTGCCTGTCAGGAGAGTTTCACAATAGTTTCCATTTGACAAACAGCTGCTTTCTTTCTCTGTAGCTTTTGTATTTCTATTTATTTTACAGTGTCAAACCTTTTTTTTCCACCAAGTACCACCTCAGAAAACCACTCGGCTTTCCAGGTGCCACTACAATACCCAACATTCAAATACAGTAGCGTAGTAGGCCTAAGTACTCATTAAAAATGAGGCGGAGGTTTTATTTTACGTGTGAATTTAGTATTTTGACCATTGTAACAGTACACACTGTTTAAATATAGGAAAATAAAACACTGTATTTAATTAGTGAATCTAATACAATTAGTTTACATGTGTTTTGCATAGAGATGTCCGATAATGGCTTTTTTGCCGATATTGTCCAACTCTTAATTACCGATTCCGATATCAACCGATACCGATATATACAGTCGTGGAATTAACACATTATTATGCCTAATTTTGTTGTGATGCCTTACATTGTATCATATTTTGGCACCATAATAATTTACTTGTTTAAGGACATTTTTGAGCTTTAGCGCAGTGTTTCCAAACCATAGGGCTGGGGCTCAATGTTGGCTAAAAAGAAATGTTTTTTAGCTGTAGTCCGTATGAGCCACAGTTGTAATACACTTGTCCACCACTTGTGGCAGTAAGGACAATATCAAATAAACAGAAGAAGTCTGGTGCTAAAGTTATAGAGAAGTTCCATAAGCGCAGAAATTATGACTAAAGTGGTGAACCTGTATTTTTATTGTCACTTAAATGTTATTAACAGTTTATTTTAAGAAACAAATTTGTCATTAGTTGTTGTAGCACAACATAAATGTAGGTATCTTTTTTATGAGTCCCTTTTTCTGCAGTAGATTTGGTTCGTATTTATTTTACTTATAATCAATCAGTCAATCAATATATCAATGTTTACTTTAGGGCTGCAACAACTAATCGTTTAATTCGATTAAAATCGATTATAAAAATAGTTGCCGATTAATTTAGTCATCGATTCGTTGGATCTATGCTATGCGCATGCGCAGAGGCTTTTTTATTTTATTTTTTTAATCAACCTTTATTTATAAACTGCAACATTTACAAACAGCTGAGAAACAATATTCAAAATAAGTATGGTGCCAGTATGCTGTTTATTTTCAATAAAATAATGGATAGGATAGAAATGTAGTTGGTCTCTTTTATCCGATTATTAATCGATTAATCGAAGTAAAAATCGACAGATTAATCGATTATCAAATTAATCGTTAGTTGCAGCCCTGGTTTACTTATATAGCCCTAAATCACGAGTGTCTCAAAGGGCTGCACAAGCCACAACGAGCCTGACTTAAGACCAAGGTTTACGTGTTAAATAAGTAATAATCTTTGTGATTAAGATTACCGTAAATATGATTAAAATCCAGACTAAGATTCAGTGTTGATATTTGAGTGGGCCCCAAATCCCTCTGGAGTGGAAAAGTTGGGCCCCTCGGTCAAAAAGATTGAGAGCCCCTGATTTAGAGGACATATATTTGGGATGTTTACATCAATTTACATGACCTTTGGCTTTTCTGGCCTCCATTTTCTTTCTATAATGCCTAAATCAGTGATTCTGCAACTGTGGTAGGTGAGCGCCATCTCGTGGTACGCCGTAGAATCACTTACTTAAATTATCATCAAAGGTTTATCAGCTTTCAATGAAAGTTGTTAGAAATCAGACTACTGTAGGCCACAGTTGACGCTAAAGTAAACAAATAAGACACAAACAGAACAACCTTACTCCGTCATTTCTATCACTCAACCGAATGTTCTCCACATTCTCCGCTTACGTCCGCCCTTTCCCAGCCAATCAACATGCAAAACTAGAGATGTCCGATAATATCGAACTGCCGATATTATCGGCCGATAAATGCTTTAAAATGTAATATCGGAAATGATCGGTATCGGTTTTAAAAAGTAAAATTTATGACTTTTTAAAACGCCGCTGTACGGACGTAGGGAGAAGTACAGAGCACTTGCGTCTCCCAGTCATACTTGCCAACCCTCCTGATTTTCCCGGTAGACTCCCGAATTTCAGTGCCCCTCCCGAAAATCTCCCGGGGCAACCATTCTCCCGAATTCCTCCCGATTTCCAGCCAGACAACAATATTGGGGACGTGCCTTAAAGGCACTCCCTTTGCGTGCCGGCCCGATCACATAATATCTACCGCTTTTCACACACACAAGTGAATGCAACGAATACTTGGTCAACAGCCATACAGGTCACACTGAGGGTGGCCGTATAAACAACTTTAACACTGTTACAAATATGCGCCACACTGTGAACCCACACCAAACAAGAATGACAAACACATTTCGGGAGAACATCCGCACCGTAACACAACATAAACACAACAGAACAAATACCCAGAAACCCATGCAGCACTAACTCTTCCGGGACGCTTTAATATACACCCCTCCCCCCACATCAACCTCCTCATGCTCTCTCAGGGAGAGCATGTCCCAAATTCCAAGCTGCTGTTTTGAGGCATGTTAAAAAAAAATAATGCACTTTGTGACTTCAATATTAAATATGGCAGTGCCATGTTGGCATTTTTTTCCATAACTTGAGTTGATTTATTTTGGAAAACCTTGTTGCATTGTTTAATGCATCCAGCGGGGCATCACAACAAAATTAGGCATAATAATGTGTTAATTCCGCGACTGTATATATCGGTATCGGTTGATATCGGAATCGGTAATTAAGAGTTGGACAATATCGGAATATGGGATATCGGCAAAAAAGCCATTATCGGACATCTCTAGTTGTAACAGTACACACTGTTCAAATATAGGAAAATAAAACACTGTATTTAAATAGTAAATCTAATGCAATTAGTTTACATGTGTTTTGCATGTTGATTGGCTGGGAAAGGGCGGACGTAAGAGGTTGTTCTGTTTCTGTCTTATTTGTTTATTTTAGCGTCAACTGTGGCCTACAGTAGTCTGATTTCTAACAACTTTCATTGAAAGCTGATAAACCTTTGATAATAATTTAACTAAGTGATTATGCGGCATACCACAAGATGGCGCTCACCTACCACAGTTGCAGAATCACTGATTTAGGCATTATAGAAAGAAAATGGAGGCCAGAAAAGCCAAAGGTCATGTCAATTGATGTAAACATCCCAAATATATGTCCTCTAAATCAGGGGTTTTCAATCTTTTTGACCTAGGGGCCCAACTTTTCCACTCCAGAGGGAGTTGGGGCCCACTCAAATATCAACACTGAATCTTAGTCTTGATTTTAATCATATTTAATCTTAATCACAAAGATTATTACTTATTTAACACGTAAACCTTGGTCTTAAGTCAGGCTCGTTGTGGCTTGTGCAGCCCTTTGAGACACTCGTGATTTAGGGCTTTATAAGTAAACATTTATATATTTGATTGATTGACTGATTGATTATAAGTAAAATAAATACAAACCAAATATATTGCAGAAAAAGGGACTCATAAAAAAAGATACCTACATTTATGTTGTGCTACAACAACTAATGACAAATTTGTTTCTTAAATAAACTGTTAATAAAATGTAAGTGACGATAAAAATACAGGTTCACCACTTTAGTCATAATTTCTGCGCTTATGGAACTTCTCTATGACTTTAGCACCAGACTTCTTCTGTTTGTTTGATATTGTCCTTACTGCCACAAGTGGTGGACAAGTGTATTACAACTGTGGCTCATACGGACTACAGCTAAAAAAACATTTGTTTTTAGCCAACATTGGGCCCCAGCCCTATGGTTTGGAAACATTGCTCTAAAGCTCAAAAATGTCCTTAAATAAGTAAATTATTATGGTGCAAATATATGATACTGCCACAAGTGGTGAACAAGTGTATTACAACGGAGTACTGCTGTGGCTCATACGGACTACAGCTAAAAAAAACATTTGTTTTTAGCCAACATTGGGCCCCAGCCCTATGGTTTGGAAACACTGCTCTAAAGCTAAAAAAATGTCCTTAAATAAGCAAATTATTATGGTGCCAAAATATGATTAGTTTTAATTAACTATTCAGTACTGTACTCAACTGTATATGTCTCTTGTGTTTTATTTTATATTTACTTATGACCGCATGATACTTTTCACTTCTTTCATAATTTTCAACCATAGAAACATGTCCAAGTACTTCTGTGCAGCGGGTGTAGGTACAAACTTGGGATGTCCGATAATGGCTTTTTGGCGATACCCGATATTGTCCAACTCTTTAATTACCGATACCGATATCAACCGATACCGATATCAACCGATACTTATATATACAGTCGTGGAATTAACACATTATTATGCCGAACTTGGACAACCAGGTATGGTGAAGATAAGGTCCTTTTTTTAAATATTAATAAAATAACATAAGATAAATAAATTAAAAACATTTTCTTGAATAAAAAAGAAAGCAAAACAATATAAAAACAGTTACATAGAAATTAGTAATTAATAAAAATGAGTAAAATTAACTGTTAAAGGTTAGTACTATTAGTGGACCAGCAGCACACACAATCATGTGTGCTTACGGACTGTATCCCTTGCAGACTGTATTGATATATATTGATATATAATGTAGGAACCAGAATATTAATAACAGAAAGAAACAACCCTTTTGTGTGAATGAGTGTAAATGGGGGAGGGAGGTTTTTTGGGTTGGTGCACTAATTGTAAATGTATCTTGTGTTTTTTTGTGTTGATTTAATTAAAAAAGTTTAAAAAATTTACAAAAAACGATACCGATAATAAAAAAAACGATACCGATAATTTCCGATATTACATTTTAAAGCATTTATCGGCCATCTCTAGTACAAACCATCAATCAATCAATGTTTATTTATATAGCCCTAAATCACAAGGGCTGCACAAGCCACAACGACATCTGCGGTACAGAGCCCACATAAGGGCAAGGAAAAACTCACAACCCCTATGGGACGTCGATGTGAATGACTATGAGAAACCTTGGAGAGGTTATGACAGACCGCCTTAAAATAGGAATGGCATTTTAAATTTTTTTACTGAATGAGACACCCCGAAGGTACATGAATATAAAGAATGTGGGATTTACAATATTAACTATGAACGATAAAACACTGAATATTGACGACATAAGAACGTCACACATATTTTACAATCAAGCAAAACGCACAGAAATGCAGCAAACGCAGCAAACCCCAATGGGACGTTGATGTGAATGACTATGAGAAACCTTGGAGAGGACCGCATATGTGGGTGACCTCCTCCCTCTAGGGGAGACCGGATGCAGTAAACGTCGAGTGGGTCTGACATAATATTGTGAGAGTCCAGTCCATAGTGGATCTAACATAATAATGAGAGTCCAGTCCATAGTGGGGCCAGCAGGAAACGTCATTGCACTTTAGAGTAGTAGTCAGTGTACAGCTTGGTGTCTAAGGGCCGCACAAGTGCTGAAGAGAGCTGTGGTTCATTCAGGGGAAACATGAATTCCAACATGTCATGTGACATTATGAAGCTGAAGCTTGGCCACGTGTCACTGAGAGCCCAAACACAACTTCTGTATTAGATGGAAGGGCCAAGCATGTCTCCGACTGACCAGAACTCAATTAAGCACCTTTGGGGCATCCATCGCTGGAAAAACCTGTGCAGTGAAGTCATACCCAAGAGGATTTAAGGGAGTTCAAGATTACAATTTTGTCACATTAATACTATTCAAACTTCGGACGAAATTCTGACATGTTCACTGTTAGGCAGGCCTGGGCAATTATTTTGACTCAGGGGCCAAATTTATAGAAAAAATGTGTCTGGGTCCCAGTATATCTATTTTTAGGAACACTAATACAAAACCTCACAATAATGTCTGATTGAATGCTAAAACGTTATGACAGACTGCCTTAAACTAGGAATGGCATTTTAAATTGTTTTACTGAATGAGACACCCAGAATGTACATGAAAATAAAGAATGTGGGATTTACAATATTAACTATGAACGCTAAAACACTGAATATTGACGACATATGAACTAGGGCTGAAACGACGCGTCGACGTAGTCGACGTCATCGGTTACGTAAATACGTCGAGGACGTTTTTGTTCGTCAACGCGTCGCATATTTACGTCACACTACCGTCATGGCGGAGCGCAAAGCAGACGATGCGAGCGGTGCGAGCAAGGGGAAAAAAACACGCCAAAAGTCGTCAAAAGTGTGGGAGTATTTCAATAAACGGCCTAAGAAGAAACGCTACTTTTACTCCGCTACTTTTATCTACATTCAGCTCGCTACTAATTTTTATCGATCTGTTAATGCACGCTTTGTTTGTTTTGGTCTGTCAGACAGACCTTCAAAGTGCCTGCCTTACTGTTGACGTTTCACTTCGTTCCACCAATCAGATGCAGTCACTGGTGACGTTGGACCAATCAAACAGAGCCAGGGGTCACATGACCTGACTTAAACAAGTTGAAACAAGTTATTCGGGTGTTACCATTTAGTGGTCAATTGTACGGAATATGCACTGTACTGTGCAATCTACTAATAAAAGTTCCAATCAATCAATCAATCAAAAGTGTGAAGGAAAAAAGACCGTATTTCAACCGTACACCCCGTCAAAAGCCTAAAGACTGACTGCACAGTTCCTGTCTTCACAATAAAAGTCCCGCTCCATCGCGCCTGCGCTTTCAAAAAAAGAGTCTCCGAAAGCCAGCGCAAACAAGCTAGCAAGCTACGGAGTTTGCCGCCAATGTATTTCTTGTAAAGTGTATAAAAACGAATATGGAAGGTGGACAAATAAGATGCCAAAAAACAACCACTTTCATGTGGTATTAGACAGAAAGGAGGAACTTTTTTTCTCCTGCATTTGAAAACGTGGACGTTAAGCACTGCTGTCTGATTACAATCAATGCAAGTTATCAGAATCAGGTAATACACCAACTTATATTCTTGTCAACATGAAAGAAAGGAATCTATATGTTAAACATGCATGTATAATTATTAAAACACCTTTAACATGTAAACAAAAACGGCAAAATAAATAAATATAAATTATATACTGTATATATCAATGTATGTATGTATATGTATATATATATATATATATATATATATATATATATATATATATGTGTGTGTATGTTACTCAGTACTTGAGTAGTTTTTTCACAACATACTTTTTACTTTTACTCAAGTAAATATTTGGGTGACTACTCCTTACTTTTACTTGAGTAATAAATCTCTAAAGTAACAGTACTCTTACTTGAGTACAATTTCTGGCTACTCTACCCACCTCTGCTAATAATGTTGTTGTATGCACACTGTGTTGAGCGGAAATGGCCTATCATAGCAGCACAACGGCAGCGTTCTTGCCATCACCATCAACTAGTCAATCGTCCGCGTGAGTATACGTTGTCATCATTACACAAAAACATGAATGTGTCATTTGTATCCGCGTTGTAAATTCATAAAATAAAGCACCGTTTCGCTCTGAGAGGAGAGTTTGGCGTGCCTGTTCAGTGTTTACAAAGACGCGCTCCTCTTTAACGCTAACGTTAATTAGTTGTGCAAATACCTTTTACAACATTAACAGTTACGTATACTATGTACAAACGAACAATTAACTTTCACTTTAATCATACTATCATTGTTGTGTTATTAAGCAAAATAAGCAAAAGTTTTACTTTTGTTGAAATGTTTACACTGTTGTTACAGAATATTTAGTTTTGCACTTTTTTGTATTGGATGTTTATCTTTATTTTTGCACATTTTAGCAAATAAGCAATACTTTTACTTTTGTTGAAATGTTTACACTGTTGTTACAGAATATTTCCGTTTTGCACTTTTTTGAATTGGATGTTTATCTTTATTTTTGCACATTTTAAAGCAAAATAAGCAATACTTTTACTTTAGAAATGCTTATACTATTGCAGAATATTAAGATTTGCACTGGATGTTTACTTTTATATTTGCACATTAAAAAGCAAATAAGCTACTTTTAATTTTGTTAAATGTTAAAGTTTTAAATGTTTACATTGTTACAGAATATTTTGTCATGTTGTTGTCAATGTTGACTGAGTGGCCATACTTTTTTTTTTGTAAATAAAAGCCATGCCTTTTGAAAAAACTGGCCTACATTTATTTTTTCATCTTCATTTTAAATAAAAAAATAATCGGTAAAAGGAAAAATAATCTATAGATTAATCGAAAAAAAAATAAATCTATAGATTAACCGATTAATTGAAAAAATAATCTATAGATTAATCGATAGAAAAATAATCGTTAGCTGCAGCCTTAATATGAACGTCACACCCCCTCTCAATCGACATATTTTACAATCAAGCTAAATGCACAGAAATGCAACAAACGTAGCGAAATATGAACGTGAAGGGTAAAAAAACCCCACCTACAATCTGATATATGTGATACATCACAAAGCTTTAGAACTTTGTTGTAAAAATCTCCTTCCGTGTCTGTCCCTGACATGCGCATTTCAGGCTCTGGAAACACTCTGTGGAAACGCTCCCCACCCACACTGCTTGGTGCCTCGTCTGAGCTGCTGTGACTTAGATTACCATAGTAATTTATTAGATTACCATAGTAACTAGTACATCATGCAAAAGCGCAGATTCCAACCATTGAAATACTTTGTATTAGGGGTGTAATGGTACGTGTATTTGTATTGAACAGTTTCGGTACGGGGTTTCCGGTTCGGTTCGGAAGTGTACCAAACGAGTTTCCACACGGACATATTAAGTAGCGTAACGCATGTTGTGTAAACAATACACACCGAGGCACAACACATGTCGTGCTAGCAGCTAACGGGCTAGGATAGACTGACCATACGTCCTCTTTTCACCGGACATGTCCTCTTCTGCATAGCTGTCAGGGCGGAGTTTCTTAAATGCCTCAAATGTCCGGCATTTTGAGTTAGGGTTGCGTGTATTTTCTATGTACGTTCAGGGTTAAGAAGGGGTTAAAAACAAAACAAATTGTGCGCGCAGCAGCATTCGTGAGGAAGGGGCAGAGACAGAGAGAGAGAGAGAGTTATGATAAATGTGCATGCGTCGCCAGGCTCTGCTTTTTATCCATAGATTTCAAATTTAATTTTTTATTATCTATAGCAAGGGTGTCAAAAGTGTGCCCCGGAGGCCATTTGCGGCCCACAGCTAATGTTTTAAAGGCCCACGGCACATTCTAAAAATACTATTAAAATAAACAAAAACATAACAAAAGTGAAATAAAAAAGCTTAAAGGTTAAATGTAATTTAGAAAAAGTTGCAATGTTGACTAATAAAACAAAGCTGTTTTTTTTCTCTTTCAAACTGTCATTGCTCAAAACATAATATTGAATCAAAATCAATGTTATTTTGAATTATTGACCTATCCAAGGTTCCGATTACTTCACATCAAATATTCCACTAAGAAAAATATTTTTGGTGGAAGATTTTGCTAATTTGGTAAATAAATAACCCCAAAATTTATATTTTGTTGTTTTCTTACTGTACCGAAAATGAACTGAACTGTGACCTCTAAACCGAGGTACGTACCGAACCAAAATTTTTGTGTACCGTTACACCCCTACTTTGTATAGTTCAAGACTTACGCTAATTTGAAAACATTACTGCCCATCATAATGGCAGCTACAGTTTCAATCTTAAAGATCTAAAATATTTATTTTCGATTGTCCGGCGGGCCAAATTGAAAAGCTTAATGGGCCTTAATTTTGCTCAGGTGTGCTGTTAGGTGCACTTCAAGGGTAACTGCAATTTTTTGGAATTTTGCATATCATTCACAATCTTTATGTGAGACAAAAACACATGTTTTTCTTTTTTTCATGCATTCTAACTCGTAAATAAACGTTAGCAAAAGTCAGCTAACAATTCAGCCAATGCGCCTATAACGTGCTCTAAAAGCCTCCAAAAACCTCCATCAACGTTTTATATACATGCTGTAAGTATATATGTAATGTAGTAACAGGTACATTCATAATAACATGTAATACTTATGTATTTTGCTCATTTTAAGCACACCACGGCGTTTTAATTTTTACAGACGCATCAAAACACTTTTCCCTACAACAACAATACTACTAACCATGACAGACTTCATTAGCGACAACAACTACTTTGTCACAAATGATGATGCAGAACCTTATATTTTTGAGCCTGAATATAAGGAGGATGATCTACAAGTTTTACAAGCTGTGTGCTTAAGAGATTAAGCTTCAGGCATCATGTAGCAATATTTCTGAGTGATAAAGAAGAAATACAAACTACTAACATTCAAAAACAATCACCTACTGTACAATGTCTGCTCTCACTGGAATGTTCATATGTTCACGTTTAAATGAAGAATTAATCAGAACCCACCCTGAGGTTTAAAAAAAAAAAAGTTGGCGGCAGACAAGCCTTTTTTTTTGCCATTTCCGGGTTTACGTTGACTGTCAAAGTTGACCTACTTCACGATTTATGTCCACAACCTTTTGCTGTCCAGGTAAACGGCATGATTTATAATGTAGATTTAACGTGCACTAACTCAAAGGCATTGCAGCGGCTCACCGGCTCAGTATGTCAACACTGTATCTGTATAACTTAGACTTAGACAAACTTTATTGATCCACAAGGGAAATTGTTCCACACAGTAGCTCAGTTACAAAGAATGGAAAGGATAAGGATGAAAAGGATAATGCAGGTATAAAGTAGACTAAAAATGTACCATAGTAGCAATATAAAATATAACACATATGTAATACTTACACATTATATATGTATAAGATAGTTCGCTCTCTGTGATCATGGCAGCGCTAAAAATAGTTTGTAATATCAATATCACTAATACTTGGTCAATATTCAGGTCACGAGATGTAAATGGAGTATTGTTGACAGATTCAGATGTTTTTAGAGGGCTTTATGGATGCAACAGAGTACTTCCATGAGCTGCATTGTTAGCCACCTAGTATTTAACGACTTTGAATGCATTAAAAAAGAAAAACATGTGTTCCTGTCTTACAGTACATAGCGATTGTGAATGATAGGCAAAATTCCAAATAAGTGCAGTTTATAGTGCGACAAATTTACTCGCAAATGCAACTAAAAATTTAAAAACCTGTCGCACATGTGCGAAAAGTGATTTAAAACTTTTTTATTGCATTTTGCTCCAAAATAAATCCCTCCATATTCACTAAAACTGGTTGAAACATTTTTGCCCATCTGTATAGCATGTTTGAAATGAATTTAAACCATAACCAAATGATTGACCACATACCTGCGAGGGGAGCAGCTCCCGCACATAATCCAACACGGATTAAACTAGATCTTAGTTGTCAGTAACAGACAATGTTTTTTTTCATCACCACTTGACACAAACTGCACTGCTTGCTCGTAACTACGAGGGTCAGAGGGAATATTGACCAACAAACTAATGATAGAAGTGACAAACTTCAGAGGACCATAAAAACTGCCATGAAGATCACTGGCTGCTCTCTCTCCTCCCTAGATGAACTGTACAGTGCCAGGTGCCTCAAAAAGGCCCAAAACATCACAAGGGACCCATTTCACCCCGAACATAAACTTTTTGTACTGCTGCCCTCAGGCAGGAGATACAGACTTAAGAACACTTTTTACCCGAGAGCAATAGTGTCGCTGAACACAAGACAAGAATGACTGTGCATGTGAGCTGTGTGCTTGGTATTTTTATATATTTTATGTATTTTTATCTGTTTTTATGTGTTATTATGAATTTACACTAAATTAGTTTTGCTTACAATTTTGTTGTACAATGACAATAAAGATAGACTTAGACTAGACTTAGACTTACTTTTTATTGTCATTCAAATGTGAACTTTACAGCACAGATAAGAACAAAATTTCGTTACATAAGCTCATGGTAGTGCAGGATAAAAAAGCAATAAGGTGCATGTATAAATAAATAAATAATATATATATATATATATATAGAAAATAAATACATATATATATATATATATATATATATATATATATATATATATATATATATATATATATATATATATATATATTCTATTCTATTCTAAACTTGCCATCCAAACAATACCCCGTTTGTTGACAAGGACATACCGCCATGGAAGCACATTCAATCTATTTATTTAGCACAGGTAACACAAACCAGCGAAAGATTAAAAAAAGCTGCCGTCAGAGCAGACAAACTGCCGCTGCTAACATGCTAAGCTAACAAAAACAGCTAAAATTCAAGACTCGCTGACGTCGCTAGGCAACAGGAATCACCTTTTAAAAGGCACACGCACACACTTAAACGTATCTTAACTGCATTATGCCAGATATTTGAAGTTTATTTTTCAAGTAACACATTAATACATTTTCTTAGTAATTAAAACATTTATTAAAGAGTAATTACATTTGTAATTCAGCTACATTTTAGGTAAAGTATCAAGTAACTATAATTAATGACTTTTTAACAGTAATTTTAAAAGACAGCCTGTCACACAGCATCATGAAGCAGTTGGCAGGTTGGTGTTCCTGGCTAACATTTTATTGTGTATGCCCTATAATAATGTTCACCTATAAAAACACCATTGTTAGTTTAGTTTAGGGATGTTCTGAGTTTAATTGAGCATTACAGTGATTGCACTGTGTTTATCGTGTATGTATGAGGACGCATGTGGACCTTGCTATTTTTTTCATTTAGTAGAGCCGTATAGTTCCTCTATAAATGTGTTCTTTTGCTATTTTGTCAATAATGGCTGTGTTGACTCATTTTCAGTGCATGGATGGTAAATCTATACTGCTATACAAGCTGTACATTAATAATTCTAATGTATATGCAAGATTTATTTCTGTAGTATTGTCTACGGTTGCGCAAAACACACAAATAGAGCTTTTGATGCTATCATTATATTGGGATAATGCACATTCCAGCTGTGTCGCGCAAAGTTGACAGCAACAAGCGAACAAAGGCATCCTCAACGCGATATAGCGTCCTCCACAAAGCAAAGCCACTTCTAAGTCAGCAATCATCGCCTCCATGGCATTTTTTCAAGTAATATCATTATTATGATGTATTATTTGGACGAAAAATAGCTAAACATGCTACCACACACTGTAGGAGGATAAGGTAACCGCAATCACCTTTTTAGCACAGCTTTTGTCTAATTTCTCTGCCTTCTTGTTTTTAAATGCACTGCTTGCCTGTCTGTTTTATCCAGTGCTTTCATGTTTTTATTTCTATTTGATTTACCGTATTTTTCGGAGTATAAGTCGCTCCGGAGTATAAGTCGCACCGGCCGAAAATGCATAATAAAGAAGGAAAAAACATATAAGTCGCACTGGAGTATAAGTCGCATTTTTTGGGGAAATTTGTTTGATAAAACCCAACACCAAGAATAGACATTTGAAAGGCAATTTAAAATAAATAAAGAATAGTGAACAACAGGCTGAATAAGTGTACGTTATATGAGGCATAAATAACCAACTGAGAACGTGCCTGGTATGTTAACGTAACATATTATGGTAAGAGTCATTCAAATAACTATAACATATAGAACATGCTATACGTTTACCAAACAATCTGTCACTCCTAATCGCTAAATCCCATGAAATCTTATACGTCTAGTCTCTTACGTGAATGAGCTAAATAATATTATTTGATATTTTACGGTAATGTGTTAATAATTTCACACATAAGTCGCTCCCAAGTATAAGTCGCACCCCCGGTCAAACTATGAAAAAAAACTGCGACTTATAGTCCGAAAAATATGGTATGTTTCTATGTTTTATCTCGTGTTTTTCATGTTTTTATTTCTATTTTAATTTTCTATTATATATTCTAACTCTCAATTTTTCTTTTTTACCTTTTTTTTATACTTGGTAGCACTTTGAGATTTTAACAAATGTAAAGTGCGTCATTATTATTATTATTATTAAGCTTGACCTCTTGAATGTAAACAAAAGTGAGTGGATCCATGCAAATATCGACAGTAACAATACCAAGTATAGTGTCATTATATGGTCGATACTACAGTGGTTAGGTCGATATTTTCTATTATCACTTTTTTTGTTTGTTTTTGTTGTTTACATACTTTGTAAATAAGACTTTGGGGGGGGGGGGGTTATTTAAATCAGATAGCCTTTGTTCGAAAAATTTTAACTGATATTGTTACACAGTCATCCTGTGTTTTTGGTGAAGATAAGGTACTTTTAAAAAAAATTAATAAAATAAGATAAATAAATTAAAAACATTTTCTTGAATAAAAAAGAAAGTAAAACAATATAAAAACAGTCACATAGAAACTACTAATTAATGAAAATGAGTAAAACTAACTGTTAAAGGTTAGTACTATTAGTGGACCAACAGCACGCACAATCATGTGTGCTTACGGACTGTATCCCTTGCAGACTGTATTGATATATATTGATATATAATGTAGGAACCAGAATATTAATAACAGAAAGAAACAACCCTTTTGTGTGAATGAGTGTGAATGGGGGAGGGAGGTTTTTTTGGGTTTGTGCACTAATTGTAAGTGTATCTTGTGTTTTTTATGTTGATTTAATAAAAAAAAATTAAATAATAATAATTAAAAAAACGATACTGATAATAAAAAAAGCGATACCGATAATTTCCGATTTTACATTTTAACGCATTTATCGGCCGTACTATATAGCGTCATCGCAAGAAGCTGCAAAAAAAATAGATTTTTAAACCGTATCGCCCATCCCTAGTATTGTCCCTTCAGAAGATTTCCATCCTAGCACCAGAGCACACATAGTCCCTCTCACCGATACCAAGTTGGTTAGTCAGGACGGGATAATAGATGACATCACTCTGCACAAATGCACCTGGAGGCTAACCTGAATCACTTTGGAAGTGTCATGGCCAATTGGGTGTGGCTTTTAAGCATTCAAATAGGATAGTTTGATTTTGACTACAGGAGAGTGTTTGTTTTCGTAAGAGTAGCACTTGCTGACTTTGTATGAATAATGAAGCGTCAGCCCAGCATCATGTCATGTTTGTTCCACGAGGAAGAGAAGAGAGAGGAAAAAAAACATCTTGTCCTATGACTGAGCTGTGAAGGCACCTAGGAAGTTTATAGTCGTGCAGCAAACACCCCTTTTCAATTATTTACAGCCCAGTGCTCTCATTCCCCTCACCGTAACCATAGCGCCCAGTGGACTGAAACCAGCCTTGTGGGAAAGTCTCACAGTGGACCAAGAAGCTCGCATACCACTGAGACTTTGAGCTGGCGGACTTCCTGATGGGAATAACACAGTTTGGAATGATCAATGCAGACGTTTGACCACCGTATTTACATTAAAGTCTCCTCGCTTCTGTAAGACAACTAAGTGCCGTGTACGGATCTTCTCTGGAATTTACCTAAGGGTCAGTGGGATCCACTTGAAGGTGTTTGTTCGCCATGAACGCGACCCAACGAGTCAAACTAATGAAGCACTTTGGTTCTGTGCCACCAGAGCCCCCACCGCCACTGCTAGTGGTGCCTGTAAGTTGGTCTTGTTGGTACCTTTTAGAAGTGACCGCTGTGTTTACATGTTAAAAACAATGTTGTGAATTGATTTAAATCAAATTTGGTTTGTCGCTTTGTTCTTGTCTGAAAGATGATAGCACACAGGATGTTGTTAAGTACTGTATTTTCCGGACTATGCAGCTAAAAAAAATATTAAAATGTTTCCTATATATATTAGCCGCACCGGACTATAAGCTGCAGATACATATATTGCAAAATTAATTATTTCCACTAAAAGATTATGCAAATGTTTATTTACAAACTTTAATTGTTTCCAAATGGTGCCTGTAACACGGCAGTAAAGCGGATGTTTAAAAAAACCAAAAGTCATCGTCAAGCTGTGGAATTTACTGTGGAATTTGTGAAACTGAAACAATACAAAAAATAGTACAATTGTAAGTTAGTAATACTAACGCAGACACGTGTTATCATATTGCTAACAACGCTCCCTTGATTACATTACAATAGCACATACAAATATGCATTAAAACATTGCTACGGACATCACACATGGGACTGTATAGTAAGTATAAACAGTTGTTATATTGTAAAAATTTACAAACGTTGCTTTGAGTGATGAATGAAAAATCCGTACGAGTAGTAACGCTATGGACATCTCGAAGATACACATAAATTAACACACTTGTTCAGTGCCTCTGCTTGTTTTTTTTAAAATGATTTGCATTGTGGCCGTCAGCAAAGAAAAATACGTAAATTAGCCCCACCGTTTTATAAGCCGCAGGGTTCAAAGCGTAGAAAAAAGTAGCGGCATATAGTCTGGAATTTACGCTAAGCACACACATCCATCCATTGTCTACCGCTTGTCCATTTCTGGGTCGCGGTGGGTGCTGGAGCCTTTCTCAGCTACAATCGGGCGGAAGGCGGTGTACACCCTGGACAAGTCGCCACTTTATCGCAGGGCCAACACAGATAGACAGACAACATTCACACTCACATATTGCCAAATTATTTATTTACACAGAGAGATTTTGCAAATGTTTATTTACAAACTTGAATTGTTTCCAAACGGTGCCTGAAACACGGCAGTAAAACATGTTTAAAAAAAACAACTAAAGTCATCGTCATACTGTGGAAGTTAGCTTTTAAATCCGCTAAACAGACGCGGTAAATCCACGGTGACGTCTTAGTGACTTTACTGTGGAATTTGTGAAACTGAAACAATACAAAAATAGTACCATTGTAAGTTTTTAATACCAACACAGACACTTGTAAATGTGTACAGCTCCACTAATGGACATTGGAGTATTACTTTCAAAGGCATGATTAAAGTATTGCTAGAAACATAATTTTATATGGGACTTTATTGTATTATATGTATAGTACATGTTCCAAAAAGAAAAAAGCATAAAACACAGTATATTTAAATATACTAAATGTAAAAAAGGGAATAGATATTCAAAATGATCTAGTTTGGTTACGCCATCATGAGCGCAACACAAGGTTGTAAAAGTTTCAACTACAATTCTAAATAAGATGTCAAAAGCAAACTGAAATCAAATACACACAGCTTAAAGATTGATCAATACCTATTTATGATGATTTATCAAAATATAAAAGAAATATACCTGAATAGAACGCTCATGATGGTTACACCAAAAAGTAACGCTATGAATCGTGTTTTTCCAAGTTTTTGGGGCATTTTTATGCTATTTCCAAGCATCTCATTTTTATTATCGTTGATTTTAAATGGTCAAACTAATGCATATTATATATGCATGCCCTAGTAAACAAAAAAAAAAATCATATTTATTTTGATTGTTACATTTTGAAGTACATTTGTGCAGGTGGGTAAGAATGTACCCATTACCAGAGCTGTACACACATGTGTTATCATAATAGCCAATGTTAACTACGCTCCCTTGATTACATTATGATAGCACAATATTTTAGTAAGTCTGAATTGTTTTAGTTAGAGTGATGAATGAATGAATCCTTTCGAGCAGAAACGGTGTGGACAAATACTTCTGGTTAAAGGAACGAAACACGAAGTACATTTTCCACTTGAGCACTTGCAGTGAGCAAACTCGTTCAAAAAAAATGTCACACCTTTTCAGTGTTATATTATATTATATTATATTCGGTATACTGTATTTTTCGGAGTATAAGTCGCATTTATTTGGGAAATGTATTTGATAAAACCCAACACCAAGAATAGACATTTGAAAGGCAATTTAAAATAAATAAAGAATAGTGAACAACAGGCTGAATAAGTGTACGTTATATGAGGCATGAATAACCAACTGAGAACGTGCCTGGTATGTTAACGTAACATATTATGGTAAGAGTCATTCAAATAACTATAACATATAGAACATGCTACACGTTTACCAAACAATCTGTCACTCCTAATCGCTAAATCCCATGAAATCTTATACGTCTAGTCTCTTACGTGAATGAGCTAAATAATATTAGTTGATATTTTACGGTAATGTGTTAATAATTTCACACATAAGTCGCTCCTGAGTATAAGTTGCACCCCCGGCCAAAATATGAAAAAAACTGCAAAATATAGTCCGAAAAATACGGTAATGTACCGTAATATAAAAAACTGTTGGTGTGTCAGTCCGTATATGACATGTAATCCATCCATAAATCGGTGTTGTGGATACCAAGGGTAGGATCAATATATGATTCATACCAGAGTGATTAGATTTGGATAGATATTTTTATTTTCTCAATCATTTTGTTCTGGTTTGTATTATTGTTTACAATCTCAGGCAATCATTCCCTGGACACAGGAAGACTTTGAGGGCAAAAACCAAAGGATTTACTGCAAATGAGTAGTTTGTAATCAACAATTTAGTTTACGGTAAATATTGTTTTGATATTGTTAAGCTGGCAATAGATTCAAGATTCAAGATTGTTTATTGTCATATGCACAGTTAAACAGACAGTTTGCCGTACAATGAAAATCTTACTTTGCATGTCCACCCTTCAACAAGTCACATGGTACTTAGCTAAAAAAATAAAAATAAAAATGTATATACAAGGCACAGTAAGTAACATAACATTATTGCACATTCTGATTGACAGTCAACAGTATAAAGGAGGACATTTGGTCACAGCAGCAGTTAAAGTGTCTTTAGTGATCAAAGGTGAAAAGTGTCTACAGTGAGGTTCACAGTTCGGGGAGTGGTCATGGTAGCTGTCTTTTGTTCAAAAAGACAAAAGTAAAACGGGGGGGACTAGCATTCACAAGTTAGCATTCACAAGCCTGATGGCCTATGGGTAGAAACTGTTTGTCAGTCTCGTAGTCCTGGATTTCAGGCTCCTGTATCGTCTGCCTGATGGTAGGAGGCTGAAGAGACTGTGCTGTGGGGGGTGTACTGTCCTTTATGATGTTGTGTGCTCACCTGGTGGCCCTGGTAGAGTACATGTCCTGTAGTGAATTAAGGTTTTAGAATGGCCTTCCCAAAGTCCTGACTTAAACGTGTGGACAATGCTGAAGAAACAAGTCCATGTCAGAAAACCAACACATTTAGCTGAACTGCACAAATTTTGTCAAGAAGAGTGGTCAAAAATTCAACCAGAAGCTTGTGGATGGCTACCAAAAGCACCTTATTGCAGTGAAACTTGCCAAGGGACATGTAACCAAATATTAACATTGCTGTATGTATACTTTTGATCCAGCATTTTCAGTAGACCCATAATAAATTCATAAAAGAACCAAACTTCATGAATGTTTTTTGTGACCAACAAGTATGTGCTCCAATCACTCTATCACAAAAAAATAAGAGTTGTAGAACTTATTGGAAACTCAAGACAGCCATGACATTATGTTCTTTACAAGTGTATGTAAACTTTTGACCACGACTGTATATTGAAATGATGATACAAAAAAAAAAAAAACAGAATAATTTTTGTATAAGATGGTCCAAGCGAGTTTGTGTTGACTCTTCTTTGACCTCCAGTCATTACATACATTAGTGTGTTTAATGGGCTGTATCAGAGAGTCACAGCATGAGTGGGCAAAGTGCGCATTTAAGAGGGAGGAGCGCCTCCCAGGTGAGGAACGCCACTTCTGGTCATATTACGGTTCTTTTTTTTTTTTCTTCCCCTCCTGGAGTATCACTTTTCTAACAGACATGAGGACAGCAGCTGGAGCAGGATGAGTGCACCCCCCCGTGTGGGATTGTTTTCTTTCCAGACGCTTGGAATATGATCAGCCGCTTGTGCGTTGTTAGTGTCGTCGTTAGGCTCGGAGAGCCCAGTGGGAAATGGAAGTACGGTTCAAAGACCAGGTGGTGAGTGCAATAAAACACTGCCTGAAATGACCTGTTAAGACGCGGAAATCACCAAAATATGTACAAAATACTTTCTTAAAAGTGACCTCTAACAAAAGAAGTTATTTTGAAAATATATTTTTGTTTTACTATATGCGTCTGGCAAAGTTTTTCAATACTACAAAATGAGGGCATGACTGTGTGTTATCTTTTATTTCCTTATTTAAGCATTTGGTTATTGCAACTTTTTTAGGCTAGGTTTATTACCCTGAGAGTTATGAAATGGATTAACAATAGTTTGTATATTTTCTGTAAAGCACAATTTAGAAACAGTGCATTTGTTGACAATACAATTAAAACAAGAGATAAAAGAAAAAGTGCATTATTGCTACTTTAAATCAAAACACTGAAAATACAACACATCAGTTTCTGTTTAAGCAGTCAGGCCATTTTTTTTTACATGCTTAGGTTAACCATTAACTTACTAGAGCAAATAGCCTACTGTTAACCAACACTGTGCTACCAGCTACCAACGCACTTGTTGGTGTTTTTAGACGTCTGCACTATCAAAAGCTTGGCTGTCATCTGTCATGTCAGTTGTAGTTCCACCAGCGTTATCGTACATCAGTCCACTTCCAGCTTCAATCTCGATGTGTCCTACTAGAGAAGCTGGCTTTACTCGTTCCTTCTGGAATGTGATATATGTCGTGCTGACACAGACAGTCTGCTTGCAGCATAAGAGATGTAACATTGGATCTGGCATTTATCCACCTGCATGTGCCTTTTACGCAGAACCTTTGATTGATTGATTGAAACTTTTATTAGTAGATTGCACAGTACAGTAGATATTCCATACAATTGATCACTAAATGGTAACACCCGAATAAGTTTTTCAACTTGTTTAAGTCAGGGACCACGTTAATCAATTCATGTTGATCACACATTTGTATACTTTCACTGACACGTACAGTCGGATAAATGAATGCATGCCAGCGCCAGAGTCTAGTGCAGGGGTAGGGAACCTAAGGCTCTCGAGCCAGATGTGGTTCTTTTGATGACTGCATCTGGCTCACAGATAAATCTTAGCTGACATTGCTTAACACGATAAGTAATGAATAATTCCGCTGGTAATCACAGTGTTAAAAATAACGTTCAAAATATAAAACAAATTCTCATGCATTTTAATTAGAGATGTCCGATAATGGCTTTTTTGCCGATATTCCGATATTGTCCAACTCTTAATTACCGATTCCGATATCAACCCATACCGATATATACAGTCGTGGAATGAACATATTATTATGCCTAATTTTGTTGTGATGCCCCGCTGGATGCATTAAACAATGTAACAAGGTTTTCCAAAATAAATTAACTCAAGTTATGGAAAAAAATGCCAACATGGCACTGCCATATTTATTATTGAAGTCACAAAGTGCATTATTTTTTTTAACATGCCTCAAAACAGCAGCTTGGAATTTGGGACATGCTCTCCCTGAGAGAGCATGAGGAGGTTGAGGTGGGGGGGGGGGGGGGCGGTGTAGGGGGTAGCAGGGGTGTATATTGTAGCGTCCCAGAAGAGTTAGTGCTGCAAGGGGTTATGGGTATTACTTCTGTTGTGTTACGGTGTGGATGTTCTCCCGAAACGTGTTTGTCATTCTTGTTTGGTGTGTGTTCACAGTGTGGCGCATATTTGTAACAGTGTTAAAGTTGTTCATACGGCCACCCTCAGTGTGACCTGTATGGCTGTTGACCAAGTATGCTTTGCATTCACTTGTGTGTGTGAAAAGCCGTAGATATTATGTGACTGGGCCCGCACGCAAAGGCAGTGCCTTTAAGGTTTATTGGCGCTCTGTACTTCTCCCTACGTCCGTGTACTGTACACAGCCGCGTTTTAAAAAGTCATACATTTTACTTTTTGAAACCGATACCGATAATTTCCGATATTACATTTTTTAAAGCATTTATCGGCCGATAATATCAGCAGTCCGATATTATCGGACATCTCTAGTTTTAATCCATCCATCTGTTTTCTACCACATTAAGTATTTTATTTATTATTGGTTACCTTCAGAATAACAATGTTATTAAAAATAATAAGAGATTTATTATACTTTAAAATTGTTGGTTTTACTTTAGAAATGCACGCATTTAGTTGCATTCAGTGTTAAAAAATATTATATGGCTCTCACGGAAATACATTTTAAAATATTTGGCTTTCATGGCTCTCTCAGCCAAAAAGGTTCCCAATCCCTGGTCTAGTGCAGTATTTTTCAACCACTGTGCCGCGGCACACTAGTGTGCCGTGAGATACAGTCTGGTGTGCCGTGGGAGATTATCTAGTTTCACCTATTTGGGTTAAAAATATTTTTTGCAAACTTGTAATTATAGTCTGCAAAGGATGTGTTGTTGTTGAGTGTCGGTGCTGTCTAGAGCTCGGCAGAGTAACCGTGTAATACTCTTCTATATCAGTAGGTGGCAGCAGGTAGCTAATTGCTTTGTAGATGTTGGAAACAGTGGGAGGCAGTGTGCAGGTAAAAAATGTGTCCAATGCTTAAACCAAAAATAAACAAAAGGTGAGTGCCACTAAGAAAAGGCATTGGAGCTTAGGGAAGGCTATGCAGAACAAAACTAAAACTGAACTGGCTACAAAGTAAACAAAAACAGAATGCTGGATAACAGCAAAGACTTACTGCGGAGTCCACAAAGTACATCCGAACATGACATGACAATCAACAATGTCCCACAAAGAAGGATAAAAACAACTGAAATATTCTTGACTGCTAAAACAAAGTAGATGCGGGGAATATCGCTCAAAGGAAGACATGAAACTGCTACAGGAAAATACCAAAAAAAGAGAAAAAGCCACCAAAATAGGAGCGCAAGACAAGAACTAAAACACTACACACAGGAAAACAGCAAAAATGTCTAAATAAGTCAGGGTGTGATGTTACAGGTGGTGACAGTACACGTACTTTGAGACAAGAGCTATATTGATGCATAGTTGGTCATGGTTTAAAGTCGTATCAAACAATTGCGACAACGACTTTTTACTGTCAACTGAATTTCGTTTTTTAATGATTTCTGCTGGTGGTGTGCCTCCGCATTTTCTCAACGCAAAAAATGTGCCTTGGCTCAAAAAAGGTTGAAAACACTGGTCTAGTGTATTGTTTATAAGTAGAGGCTGCAAAATTTGCGCATTAGAGAGGTGACTGTAGAGACAGTTTTTCCTCACCTGTGTCATTCACACAGAAACCCACCCAAATATGTGTGCGCGTTTACATACACGGCAATCAGAATTAGGTGCGCATAGACCATGACAATTGCTTTCAACGCGAGGTGGGAGAAGTGTGAGTCTTCACAGTCCCAGCATTGCAAAATTTCCATAATTAATTGGTTGTTGAAGGGGAAAAATGTTTGATTCTTCGATGCATCCCGACTGGACTGTAGATGATTCTGAATCGATGGACAAACGTCCAAATATCGATTATTTATGTATGGTAAAAATGCAGAACTACGGCGGACAAACAGGAAGGAGGACAAGCAATAGTAGCCGTGGGGCTGAGCTAACTTGAATATAAGGTAGTACAACAAAATAATAAATGCTTTGTATAATTCAACAGAAGTCTAACTGGAATCATGTTACAGCATAGAGTAACCAGCTAAGGCACAGGTGCCAAACTCAAGGCCCGGGGGCCAGATCTGGCCCGCCACCTCATTGTATGTGGCCCGCGAAAGCCTAGGAAAAAATGTGTGTTGATAAAATACTTCAATTTTTTTTCTTTTTTTTACTAAATGCAAATAATTATTTCGATTTTGACGAGAAAAAATGCGTATCTTTTAAACTTTATTATCTAATCATGCCAAGTATTACATTATTATATAGTGTTTTACAAAAATAGGTTAGTAAAGATTACAAATAAACAGTTGAATATTTGCTTGTCACCTTTACATATGATGTATCCATTATTTGTACATGAAAAAATCTAATAATCAAGTGCATAGGCAATGATGTAATAATAGGAGGTGATTACTGGTACACATTTATATCAATGCTGTCAAATGATAGCTTTTTTTATTTTGTTATGATTAATCACAGGTTATTGCCCACATGCATAATTTAAATATATTTTTAAAAAGTGGCCCTCTGAAGGCAGCCATTAATGCGATGTGGCCCTCAATGAAAACGAGTTTGACACCCCCTGAGAATTGAGTAAATTGATTAATATTGAATAATATCCAGACAGTGCGGCAACACTTTCAGCCTTCGATATGAATGAGTAGATAGACGATTATTAAGTATCCGATATAAAACAAAAATAATATTAATATACAAAATAAAAAATAATATACAATATAATAATTAAATATGCATAAATAATACATTTATAATTGAAATTGTAGTCCTTGAATTCAAAGATTCCTACCTCCATTCACAGCCCAGGTATTGCAGATTCCTTTACAAACAAGCATCGTCCCACCTCTTTTACCGTCAAAATAACTTCCTCCGAAGGAAAAACAATTTTTATTTCAACATTTTGAGGGACTAGTGTTGGATTTTAAACTTCAGACAGAGCCCGGTCCTAGTACGACTACATTTCAATTATTTAATTTGCTCTTAAGGCGGAAAACTGCTTGGTAGAATTTATTCCTGTGATAGTGTTTACTCACATGTCCCCTCTGTACTCAGCCATGCAATGATTTGTCCATATAGTTGCGTGTGTGTGTGCGTGTGTGTGTGTGTGTGTGTGTGTGTGTGTGTGTGTGTGTGTGTGTGTGTGTGTGTGTGTGTGTGTGTGTGTGTGTGTGTGTGTGTGTGTGTGTGTGTGTGTGTCCCTGCGTCCGTATGTAATAATGGGGGATATGGGTCACCGGGTATTGTTTTTAACTATGTAAAGCACTTTGCGTTTCCGAAGGAAAAACTATTTTTATTTCAACATTTTGAGGGACTAGTGTTGAATTTTAAAACTTCAGACAGAGCCCGATCCTGGTACGACTACATTTCAATTATTTAATTTGCTCTTAAGGCGGAAAACTGCTCGGTAGAATTTATTCCTGTTATAGTGTTTACTCACATGTCTCCTCTGTACTCAGCCATGCAATGATTTGTCCATATAGTTGCATATGTGTGCATATTGTGTGTGTGTGGGTGTGTGTGTGTTTGGTATCTGTGTCCCTGCGTACGTATGTGATAATGGGGGATATGGGTCACCGGGTATTGTTTTTAACTTTGTAAAGCACTTTGCGTTGAATTTCTTTTATGCATGAAAAGCGCTTTATAAATAAGGTTTGATTGATTGATTGATATTCCGTCATTTTGTAAAAATAGCACGGTAATAACCCGAATTTGTGCAAAAAAGACTATCTTATAAGAAGACTACTTTGCAAGAAGAGTAAAAATGAGCCTCAAATATATAAACACTGTAGTTAAAGTTAAAGTTAAAGTACCAATGATTGTCACACAAACACTAGGTGTGGTGAAATTTGTCCTCTGCATTTGACCCATCCCCTTGTTCACCCCCTCGGAGGTGAGGGGAACAGTGGGGAGCAGTGGGCAGCAGCGGTGCCGCGCCCGGGAATCATTTTTGGTGATTTAACCCCCAATTCCAACCCTTGATGCTGAGTGCCAAGCAGGGAGGTAATGGGTCCCATTTTTATAGTCTTTGGTATGACTCGGCCGGGGTTTGAACTCACAACCTATCGATCTCAGGGCGGACACTAACCACTAGGCCACTGAGTAGTTAAGTCAGTGAATTATCCCAGACAATATTTATGGGATAGAAAGTATTTATTTTGGGACGCTTACAGTAGGAACGGGATTCTTATGGCCCCATTCATCACGGTTTACCTGACACATGAAACGTGACGAATTATCCACTTTAGACGGCAGTAGAGTGTTGGATATCTTAAAATGTGTTTTGTGGCAATTCTAACTTTGACCACAGCATCAGTTGCCATGACTGGCGCTTTCTAGCATTTTCAACAGACTGCATTGCAAAAATTTTAACCCCTCCCACCTTCCTCTCACGCGAGATCTACCCAGAAATGGGAGCATATGACTCCCTTGGTGGCTTAGATAACTTTTTTTTTTTCATAAGTCTTACAAGTGTTTTGACTTAACGCTTTGTCACAGAACCAATTAGGCTTGTAAGTTAAGGTACTACTGTATTTGCACAATACACACCCTGTTTTTTTGTCAATAGAGTGCAAGAGTCGTTTTTATTGTTAAACACACACACACACACACACACACCAGGTAACCCCTCCCCCATACCAGTCAATCCGGATTGACGCAGGTGAGCTGCATTGAGGTTTACTTGCAGACATTCTTACAGCTTCTCTTGCCTGTAAGACATTACAGTAAAGTCTTCCATACTAAATGTTTGTCGTTACTCATCACTTACCAATTTTTGTGTTCTTATTTTGTTGCAGAAACCAGGCATGGAGGACTTAACAATATGGGAGCAGCATACAATAACGCTCAACAAAGTGAGTTCCTCTTTAATGATAGAACAATGTTGCTGTAGAACTGACAGGATAATGGCGTAGTGTTAATTTAGGTAGTTAATGGGGTAACAAGGCAGTTTTGCGTATCTTTTGCAAGAGTTTTGTGCAGGACTCGGGCCTAGCACCTAGCAGGATTTAAAAGCGGCACACCCTGCTACAGTAGACGACACGTACTCGCACCGCATACCAAGCTCGACTGGAATGTGCTTTATCTGTCACACTCACCCGGCTCCACCTGCATGATTTCTTCCCTCATGTTTTCCCAGTAATTCTTCAGCTGTTTGTCTCATGTTGGCAGGATCCCAAATTCGGCTTTGGCTTTGCCTTATCAGGAGGCAAGGACAAACCTCATCCGGACAGCGGTGATACGGCCGTGATAGTGTCCGACGTGCTGCCAAATGGACCGGCCATGGGTCGCCTGTTGTAAGTTGGCAACCACTAATTCCTTACTTTAATGATTGCCTTGGGATAATAGAATTGTACATGTACTTTTTGTTGCTGTTTTTGCAGCAACAAAGACCAAATTGTCATGGTCAATGGGATCCCCATGGAGAACGTCCACTCCAACTACACCATACATACCCTCAAGGCGTTGGAGAAGACCGCTAACATTGTGAGTATGGAGGAGGAAAGGAACCAACAAGATAATGCTTAAAAGAGATCTAGGGCTGGACTGATAATACGATAGCAATAAATATCGCGATAGACACATACTCGTTATCACTAGAGATGTCCGATAATATCGGGCTGCCGATATTATCGGGCGATAAATGCTTTAAAATGTAATATCGGAAATTATCGGTATCGGTTTCAAAAAGTAAAATATATGACTTTTTAAAACGCCGCTGTACTGAGTGGTACACGGACGTAGGGAGAAGTACAGAGCGCCAATAAACCTTAAAGGCACTGTCTTTGCGTGCCGGTCCAGTTACATAATATCTACGGCTTTTCACACACAGAAGTGAATGCAATGCATACTTGGTCAACAGCCATACAGGTCACACTGAGGGTGGCCGTATAAACAACTTTAACACTATGTTGAAGAGGTTCATTTAGCCTACTAATGTGTATTAATAAATGGTTGATTTATATAGGCAAGTAAGGTAAAGTTTTGTACCTGACAAGTTTCGGCTATATATGGCCGATACTAGCCTTACTACAAAACTTTACCTTACTAGCCTATATAAATCAACCATTTATTAAAACTTTAACACTGTTACAAATATGCGCCACACTGTGAACCCACACCAAACAAGAATGACAAACACATTTCGGGAGAACATCCGCGCCGTAACACAACATAAACACAACAGAACAAATACCAAGAACCCCTTGAAGCACTAACTCTTCCGGGACGCTACAATATACACCCCCCCCAACTCCGCCCACCTCAACCTCCTCATGCTCTCTCAGGGAGAGCATGTCCCAAATTCCAAGCTGCTGTTTTGAGGCATGTTAAAAAAAATAATGCACTTTGTGACTTCAATAATAAATATGGCAGTGCCATGTTGGCATTTTTTTCCCATAACTTGAGTTGATTTATTTTGAAAAACCTTGTTACATTGTTTAATGCATCCAGCGGGGCATCACAACAAAATTAGGCATAATAATGTGTTAATTCCACGACTGTATATATTGGTATCGGTTGATATCGGAATTGGTAATTAAGAGTTGGGGAATATCGGATATCGACAAAAAAGCCATTATCGGACATCTCTACTTAAAACAGTTCTAGGGTCAGATGCTATCATCTAGGGCTGGACCGATAATACTCTAGCAATAAATATCGCGATAGACACATACTCGTTATCACTATAAAATGCGTTCTATAAAATATTTGATATATATTTATATTTTTTGGTCGGAAAAAAACAGAAATTATGAAACATTAGTTTCATTAAGTCACTCGCGCTTTGGGAAGCAAGCAAACAGGAAACAGGAAGTGTCACTGAGCAATGAGAGGGACACGCTAACAGCCAATCATTTAACAGTATTCACTGAGCAATGGGAGGGACACGCTAACAGCCAATCACGTAAGAGTATTAACTACCAAATGTTGCGCCTTTCTTGCTGTTGGGCTCCCAGGCCGTAGTCGAGGAGCGCAGGGGAGACGTTCCCTCCAGGGCCGATGTTTTCATCCGGGGTAACACCCTTCACTTTACCTGCTAAGCTCTGCTTTCGGGTCAGAATGACGAGACCGCTAATTTGTGACAATTTGGTCACTTTATTCCTATTTTTGCAGGACACAACCGGACACATTCACCAGTTTACTACTACTACTGCTGCTGCTCGCTCTCCTCACTCTTCCACTCACTCACTGACATCACTCACCCAACATTACACACTGCCATTCTTAAAGGAGCACACACACACGCTACTCTCATAACGCTAGTGCGGTTGCTCTGTCTTGCCATGGATTCTCTGCATGGACTGAAAAGAGAAACTGTGGTATTTTGATATATCAACTCAATAACAGAAACTTGTCTTTAGTTTTGTTGGTTTTAATACAGACAATGCGGCAACATCCTGACACTTCCAAATTGTGGGTTTAATTAGTTGCTTCCCAAACTATTGAGTAGTGGTCAATAGTTTATACACTACTACTATATAGTGTCTCAAATCTGCAACTCCCTTCAAATCCACTTTGATTATTTTATTACCTTAGCCGCGTTCATTCTACCTGGTTACCAGACACTCTCTTCACTGGTAACTAGTACCATTGGTAAGTTGGAAATTGTCTTACTGTATTTATTGACAGGCTTAAATAAGTCATAAAAAGTATCAATAATTAGAGATATCGATCAATATAAAAACGTATATTGTGATATAGTTTTGGATATATATATATATGTGGTTAACTTGTGTTTTAGGATACTGTAAACTGGATCATTTGTCTAAATCATCCAATAATGGGTCTAAACCAGTGCTATTCAATTGACAGGTTTGGAAATTACACCGACTTCAGTTTAAAACTTGGTAGACAAACATTTTTGCAGAAAATTCCTAAATGCACGAGGTGCTCCTGTTGTATAGAGCAGTGGTTCTCAAATGAGGGTACGCGTACCCCTGGGGGTACTTGAAGGTATGCCAAGGGGTACATGAGATTTTTTTTAAATATTCTAAAAATAGCAAAAATTCAAAAATCCTTTATAAATATATTTATTGAATAATACTTCAACAAAATATGAACATAAGTTCATAAACTCAGTGAAGCACAAGCTCAGGTTTCTCACTAAAATGTCTGTCAAAAAGAACTGTGAAAAGAAATGCAACAATGCAATATTCAGTGTTGACAGCTAGATTTTTTGTGGACATGTTCCATAAATATTGATGTTAAAGATTTCTTTTTTTGTGAAGAAATGTTTAGAATTAAGTTCATGAATCCAGATGGATCTCTATTACAATCTCCAAAGAGGGCACTTTAAGTTGATGATTACTTCTATGTGAAGAAATCTTTATTTTTAATTGAATCACTTGTTTATTTTTCAACAAGTTTTTAGTTATTTTTATATGTTTTTTTCCAAATAGTTCAAGAAAGACCACTACAAATGAGCAATATTTTGCACTGTTATACAATTTAATAAATCAGAAACTGATGACATATTGCTTCTTTAGCTCTTTTTTTCAACCAAAAATGCTTTGCTCTGATTAAGGGGTACTTGAATTAAAAAAATGTTCACAGGGGGTACATCACTGAAAAAAGGTTGAGAACCACTGGTATAGAGGAGCTCGGACCACTGTTAACACGTTGGCAGAGCCTTGCACTGACATTTTAACCTTGCTAGTACACATAGAACACTGGGTTCAAAACTTGTGATTTAATTGAGACCTTCTTTTTCGTAATGTAATGTATGTAACTAAGGTGTTGCTGTAGCTTGTTTATTTAGAATACAGTCAGTAGTCATTTGTACAACTGTTTTTAGTTATACTAGTAGTGTTCCTCAAGGTTCCATCATTTGGGATATTCAACTGTTTTGTGAGTTCAGTTAAAAAAAAACAAAAAAAACTTGTGACAGACTTAAAAACAACATAGTGCTCTTGTAACGTTGACAAAATAAATAGACCAAAATCAAATGTCTACTGTAAAGGTTCTTCGGAATATACAAAAATAAGATGAATAGTGAAGGGAAGAGTCCTGCGTTTCAGCCTGAAAATTTTCGTCCGTGCACTTTCAGGCTGAAATGTGTCGGCATGTTTTTTTCAGACTAGCCAAGTACTAAAAAAATTAGTTTTAATCATTATCCTCTTAAGTGGCTTAGATTTTTTTCTTATAAGTTCTACGTGGTGATCATTGTTTACATTGTGAACAACAATATATGGGAAAGCCTAAAGCCGTGTCCCTCACTCTGTTCTCCCTCCAGACAGTAAAACGTCCACGGAAGATCCAAATCCCCGCTACAACCAGGCCGACTCGGGCTGTCTCCCACTCCAACTTGTTGGATCCAGACCCTCCGAGGAGAATGCGACGCTACTCGGATGGCAGCGACAATCGAGACGGATATCGCTACCGTCCCAGGGCACGCAGCTCCTCACCTGATCGTAACGGCTATGGAGGCAACGTGCCCTTGATGTCATCAGGGTACAAGAGGCTACCGCAGATTGACGTGCCCGACAAACCCCTCAAGACCACATTGGTTAAAAAGAAAATCACAGACGGTAAGAAGCGAAAAACAATAAGCCATGTTTACATCAAGTAGCACGTTGTTGTTAAAAACAATTCACCTTTCTTCCAAAAATGCTTCTTTATTTCTGAATTGTTGGTGTGGATTTTCCCTATTTAAGCCTCTGGAGGGTGTTTCCCCTGGGGGTGGTCACAATAGGCCAATAACAGATTGGCATGCAGGGGGGCTGTTCACCAGAACAGCCAAAGCAGCAAAAACAACCCTCTTGTGACCACCACAAACAAACACACCTCCCAGAGGCTTAAATAGGGAAACTCCTCAGCTAAAATTTGGAAGTGAAGAAGTTGTTCAGATGAGAAGTGAAACGATTTTGACCAACAAGAAGAGTCCAGTTGCCTTGTGTAATTCCTTTTATATTTTTATATGACACTGGCATAGAAAGAGGAGTTTAGAACATTCATTACAAACACATTGGAACCTCCAGTACATGCCATAAGAGTTCAAACCAATTATTCTGACCAAATGTGCCTAAAACACAGTGCGTTTCTCACCTAGGCCTTCAGTGATGTCCTACTTAGTCCCATTTCACCTATCAAAATACCGTATTTTATGTCACCACATGGACACGGCTGGAGATACTATACAGAAACACACTGGCACACTACTGTGTATTGATCCCCTCAACAGTGTACAAAACGGTCTATTTTTCGGCGTATTTAACATTCAATAAACCCGCTTCAGCAATTCAAACATATCTTACGTGGTACTGTCAAAATTACTGTATAAAACAAATGAAACAATTTAAGAAATAAAATATTTGAACTCACAATTTGTAGCACCCATCCGACTCCGTATAAGCCAGTGGTACCTCTTGTAGTCGTTTGATTCGTGTGAAAGTTGCGCGCAAACCGACCTCGTCTCACAAGATGCAGTTTCTCTTAAGTATCCTTCTTGAAAATGGCCTTGCAAATATATATCTGCCACATAGTCAACATTTTGCTCTCCTTCTTTATGAGTACAGGTGAGTTTTCTGTGGCTTTCTATGGCTGGTATTGTTCCAGGGCCACTTCCTGTTTTCGCAACTTGTGATTGGATACTCACTTGGGACTCCCAAGTGAGTATCCAATCACAGCGTAAGGCCAGCTAGAAGGCCTTACTGACAACAACTTGTGATCTGATTGACTATTGTCTATCAACCAAATGTGTCCATTCACTTACAGTGCAAAGACGCCTGCATTGTTGATTCTGAAGGTCCCGGGCAGATTTGGTACAGCATGGCAACATAAGCTAGCTGAATTCTGATTGGATACAAACTCTAACCTAAAAACAACAGCACTGGAAAGAGCATACTATGACATGAAGTGAATATGAATATGCAGGAAATAGGGAAAGTAAATAAAAAAATAATTTCATCTTTAATTATGATCATGATTTCTGGTTATGTTAGGCCAGTAGAGAAGGCCTTGCTGGCCCTGACGGCACACCACTGATAATCAGTATGTATACCATGAAGTGGCCTCTGTTTTACCCAACTTGGTGGGTTGCCTGTTGTTGCTTGGAATTGTGAAAACTCTGATCACAGTAAAATCAATGTTAAAAACTAGTCTAAACAAATATCGTGTATTATCTCGTTTTCGTGATATGAGTGTATCGTCACACCCCAAGTACATTGAATGAACTTAGATTTAGACTTAGACAGCACTGGAAAGAGCATAATATGACATGACAAGAATATGAATACTTTTAGATATTCAGGGAAAGTAAATTTAAAAACTACTTTTATTTTTAATTATAATCATGATTTTTGGTTATGTTAGGCCAGCAGAGAAGGCCTCAAAAGTCAAGTCAAGTGTTCAAACCTTCAAGTTTGCAAATCTTGTGAGACTTCAGCTCAAAGAGAATCTACATAATTAACTCCACACAATGGGTTTTTGCAGAGATTTACCAGGGTTTTCTTTTATCCAGTAGCAATGCTGTTGTCTGACAATTAATAATTTAAAAAAGTAAGCAACATTTGCACAATATCATTGTGCAAATGGAGCATTATTCGGTTCTATTTGACACTGGCATTGAGACAAAAAAAAACAAAAAACATTTATATTAGTTGAAGAAATTAAAGAGTTGCAGTGATACGGTGAGGATTTGTTATATTTTTAATTTATTTATTTTTATTATTATTTATTATTATTTTTTTTTTATTAAATCAACATAGAAAAAACACAAGATACACTTTCAACTAGTGCATCAACCCAAAAAACCTCCCTCCCCCATTCACACTCATCCACACCCACTCACACAAAAGGGGTTGTTTCTTTCTGCTACCAATATTCTGGTTCCCACAACATGGACAACACATCTGCAAGGGACACAGTCCCTAAAGCACACATGATTGTATGTGCTGCTGGTCCACTAACATTTTCATTAATTACTATTTTTTATGTAATTATTTTTATATTGTTTTACTTTGTTTTTATCCAAGAAAATGTTTATTTATTTATCTTACCGGTATTTTATTTTTTTATTTTTTTAAAAGGACCTTATCTTCACCAGACCAGGTTGTCAATGAAATTAGATTTGTTTAAAGGGTTTTTAAAACCAGGTCCAGTCCAGATAATGTCCAAGTCGGGCTCAGCAACACACACCTTCATCCATGTACACTGAAATAAAATTCGGTAACACAACAAATTGCATATAATTTATAAACAAAATTAAATTTTCAAAATGAGCATTTATGTACAGTCCAGATTATGTCCAGGTCACTCAAATTAGGGAACACAACAACAGATAGCATATAATCTATAAACATAATTACACTTTCAACATAAGCCTTTGAGGACTTCCCATCTTTTTTTATGTTTTTTGGCATCATTATCGTTTTCAACCATGTAACTTTCTAAAGTTGAAAAATACTGAATAAATGTTTTTAAGAAAGTAATACTAAGTGAATATCTGTTTTTGGCCTTAAAAATAAACCTTTTACCGAGTACTATAATTAAATTGATTAAATCATGACTGTCAATGAACTCTCCTAAAATAACAGAAACCACATATAGCTTCATAAACAAACCAATCCTTAAACAAATTTTTTCAACTTCCACCCAAAACGAAGACACAATATGACAATACCAAAACAAATGCAGGGTGGATTCAGACTCCTGACAACAAAATCGGCAATCATCCGACTCTGTCATATTCCATAGTTTTAACATTTTCCCCGTGGGTAAGAAGTTATAAATAATTTTAATTTGAAAATAAAGATTTTGCACATTGTTATTTTTTTTTGCCGTCTCAACTTTGGAAATATAGAATAAATTGCAACAGCATTAACAGACTTCATATTTGTATTTAATTTCCACTAACTTTGGCATGCTTTTTTTTGCAGAGTATGGATTGAAGCTGGGCAGTCAGATCTTTATCAAACACATGACTGAAACCGGCCTGGCTGCAAAAGAAGGCACACTGCAGGAAGGAGACCTTATCCTGAAGGTACAAAAACAAACCTCCAAAAGCAACCTCCATTTCTTAACCGTTCCTCTTCTTCTAAACAGATCAATGGCATGACCACAGAGAATCTATCGCTGCTGGAGACCAAGCACTTGGTGGAGAAGAGCCGAGGCAAGCTAACCATGACGGTCCTCCGAGACAACCGCAAGTTCCTGGTCAGCATCCCTGAAGTGGAGGACAGCGCTCCCAACAGTGAGGTGGACCGGCGCAGACACAGTAGTTCTGAGATGGAGGGTGAGGAATACACAAGGGCCTGACTGACATGTTATGTGAACATCACTTCACTCACTTTGTGGGGGGGTTTCAGACATTTCAGACCTGGACGATCGCTCACCTCCTAATAGAACGTCTCGTCATCCCACCAGAGAGAAACGGACGCACAGGTACACATATTTTGAGCCATAAATTACCTCCACCAAGGAGTGTATGATGTCATATGTGCAAGTTTGAAACTTCCTGTCTGCAATTTTTATAAATTAATATGTATTTTTTATATATTATATGTAAATTAATATATATTTTATATACATATTTTTATATATACATTCCTGCACCTTCACTTTTATACAGGTACTTAAAGAAATATATATATATATATATATATATGTATGTATGTATGTATGTATGTATGTATGTATGTATGTATGTATGTATGTATGTATGTATGTATGTGTATATATATGTGTATATATGTATGTATATGTGTATGTATGTACCGGTATGTGTGTGTGTACCGGTATATAAATGTGTGTGTGGGTATATATGTGTGTGTATATGTATTGGTGTATATATTACATATATGTATGTATATGTTTATACATATGTATTTATGTATGTATGTATGTATATTTTATATACATATTTTTATATATACATTCCTGCACCTTCACTTTTATACAAATACTTAAAGAAATATATATATATATGTATGTATGTATGTGTGTGTGTGTGTGTGTGTGTGTGTGTGTGTGTGTGTCTATATTTATGTATATAGGTGTTTGATTATACATATGTTTATACATATGTATGTATTTATATGTTATATACATATTTTTATATATACATTCCTGCACCTTTGCTTTTATACAGATACTTAAAGAAGTGTGTGTGTGTGTGCGTGTGTGTGTGTGTGTGTGTGTGTGTGTGTGCGTGTGTGCGCGTGCGTGCGTGCGTGTTAGTATATATGTGTATCATTATACATACATGTTTATACGTATGTATGTATATATGTTTATACATATGTATATATATATGTTTATCATATGTGTATATATATGTATATATATATATGTATATGTATATATATATATGTATATATATATATATATATATATATATGTATATGTATATGTATATATATGTGTATATAACCGAGCTATATATATATATATATATATATATATATATATATATAAAAAGACGCTGTAATCGGTGGCACTGCAGTGTTGTTTGCAAACATTCACTTCCCATAATTGTCTTTTTGTGGGGAAAGCAATGTCAAAGCTTCCCGCAATTCTCGCGGGTGGAGCAGCCCAACAGGGCATTTATAAATGTTGAAAAACTAAGGAGGAAGCGCCACAAACACATAGCATCAGCTTAAAGTCGGTAGTTGTCATGGCGCCCTGTAGTCATGTGAGTACCTTTTGACCAATCATTTAGAACCTGAAAGCGAGTTGGCCATACTCTCTTTATACATGACTCTGTACGTGTCTGTCAGGCATCATCAAAGTGTTAGTAGTCTTACTTGATCTTAGTTTTATCTGCCTTGTGGCTGATCTTCCCTACTTTTTCATGTCTCTCCGTTTGACACCAGAACCAGAGCCGACCCTCCTCTGGTCTTCAAGTCCAGGGATTCTTCTCCGGTGCGCTCCACTTTGACTCGACCTCCAAGAGGCTACGCATCTCGCAGACGTAAGACCTGCAGACTTCTACTATAACACCATGACTGGTGTGACTGTGATGTTTTTTAAACGCTTTTGAATGTTCTTTCTTTCAGCTACTTATGAATCAGAGTCGGATCGCAGCGCCTCACCGCCTCCTGTAAGGACGGACAGTCTGCTTTCGAGGGACCACTCCGACAAATACAAGTCAGTATACAAATAAATGACTGGACTCTATTTTTGTAACATACTCACACTTTTTTCCTTGCAGAAGCTTGTCTGGACTGGCCATCCTGCCTAACCCGAGATCCTCTCCCACCCACAACTGGACATTACCTAGATCTTCCTCATCCTCCTTACGACCGCGCAAGCCTTTGTCAGACTCAGGCTCTGACCGCAGCGCTTCCCCCCCGGCACACAGAGACAGTCCTAGATATGACAGATACAAGTAAGCTTTGAGCCTCAAATCGAGTGGTCTTGATTTGTTTTTTTCTTGATGATTCATCCTCTTCTTCCTTCTCACACTTCAGTCCCATCGTTCTTCCTGCTGATCTGCCCAGCCTGAGAAATTCCCCTATCCTGGTACGCCAGGAACCACCAAGGAGAGTTAACTCTCCCCTCAGAGTCCCACGCCAAGGTCTGTACACCTCTCAATGTTTACTTCTGATAAAGTATTAAGATTTCAACACGAAAAATATTATGGTTGACTATTGGTACAAATTTAGAATCAAACAGCTATGGAATTAAGATAAACAAATCAGCTAGGACTGCAATTATTACGATATTAGCAGGCATGACATTATCCAGATTAAACTGACAAACAGATCCATCTGAGATTTATGAATGAAATAAATAATTTAAAAAAAGGTTGTGAATATGCCTTTATATTGCACTCCCAATAGTTGCCCATATTGTTATTATTTTTGTAAAATATAATAAATAATGACAATAAATTTGGTAATATTCAGTCTGAAATTATATATAACATTATATAGCATTTTTATATACGTATGCATGTATATGCATGCGTGTATATATAGTGTCCGCCCTGAGATCGGTAGGTCGTGAGTTCAAACCCCGGCCGAGGCATACCAAAGACTATAAAAATGGGACCCATTACCTTCCTGCTTGACACTCAGCATCAAGGGTTGGAATTGGGGGTTAAATCACCAAAAATGATTCCTGGGCGCGGCCACTGCTGCTGCTCACTGCTCCCCTCACCTCCCAGGGGGTGATCAAGGGTGATGGGTCAAATGCAGGGAATAATTTTGCCACACCTAGTGTGTGTGTGACAATCATGGGTACTTTAACTTTAATATATGTATGTGTGTATATGTTTATATGTATGTATATGTGTATATATATATTAATGTATGTATATACTGTATGTGTATTTATGTATATATGTGTTTGTATATATAAATATGTATGTGTGTATATGTGTGTGTGTGTGTATATATGTATATGTATGTATGTATATATATATATATATACATATATATATATATATATACCGTATTTTTCGGACTATAAGACGCAGTTTTTTCATAGTTTGGCCTTGGGTGCGACTTATACTCAGGAGCAACTTAAGTGTGAAATTATGAACACATTAGCGTAAAATATCAAATAATATTATTTAGCTTATTCACGTAAGAGACTAGACGTATAAGATTTCATGGGATTTAGCGATTAGGAGTGACAGATTGTTTGGTAAACGTATAGCATGTTCTATATGTTATAGTTATTTGAATGACTCTTACCATAATATGTTACGTTAACATACCAGGCACGTTCTCAGTTGGTTATTTATGCCTCATATAACGTACACTTATTCAGCCTGTTGTTCACTATTCTTTATTTATTTTAAATTGCCTTTCAAATGTCTATTCTTGGTGTTGGGTTTTATCAAATAAATTTCCCCCAAAAATGCGACTTATACTCCAGTGCGACTTATCAATCAATCAATCAATGTTTATTTATATAGCCCTAAATCACAAGTGTCTCAAAGGGCTGCAATATATGTTTTTTTCCTTCTTTATTATGCCTTTTCGGCCTGTGCGACTTATACTCCGAGCGACTTATACTCCGAAAAATACGGTAGGTATATATATATATATATATATATATATATATATATATATATATATATATATATATATATATATTATGTATGTAAGTATATATATATATATATATATATATATATATATATATATATATATATGTATATGTATGTGTGTGTGTGTGTGTTTATATGTGCATATATATATATATGTATTTATTTATATGTGTATAATTTAGAAAATATTTGTATTTCATTTTATTGAAATTAATAGAAATTCTACATACCTACACCACACTCTCCACTAAATAGTAGGTGTGATGGCATTTTGAATAAAGGAGTTAAATAAAGGAGAAAAAGGACATTGATTACTGCAGAGGTTTTCATCCTAGGGTTCAGCAGAGTTACTGCAGGGGGTAGTGAAATTTTTGGTTGAGTAAACTTTTAATTTTTTTTAGTTATTATTTTATATGTATTTTTTTTATATTCCACCAGCAATTTTTCCACAAATGTAAATGTCTTTAAATACACATTGACATTGGTTTACTGTACCTTGGAGCTTTGAAATAGGCATTTTTATAATAATCTTATCAATTAAGATAGCTAGCAATTAGCGCCCAAGTTGCAAGCTAGTGATTAGCGCCACTAGCGATTTTTATTTTTATTTTAGTATACCATAATAACAATGTATCTTTAGGATCATACAATATATCTGAATAGTCCCTGCTTAATCTCTTTATTAATTTGGGGGGCCTTTGGCCTGGAAAATGTTAAAAACCCCTGAATAACTGTATTTACATATTTCAGAATACTATATTTTCAAAATATAACAATACAGGCAAACTACAACACTGTAATGTAGATGTGTAACGTAAGGGTGGAATAGTACAACATGCTGTAGCCACGCTTCAATAAAGTCATATTTTAGCAGTATTTTAATGAGATCTGTAAAAGGGCATGCAATATATAACAATTAATAACAGTAATGCTAATAATAATAACCGTTGCTTTCTATTTTCTTCTCAGACTCCGAGTCCGAGTCGGAAGGCAGCTCGGGGCCTTCTCGGAGGCAGAGCACCACCTATAGCCAGGACTCTCACAGCAGATACAGGTACAGATGAAGGCCCGCTCCAAAAGCATCCTCCACCCCCTTCCCAACCTGAAACCCCCACGACTGGGACAATGACCAAACTGTGCACCAGGCTTTATCTTATTAAATTACTATTATCTATTGAGCTTTTTTTCCACCCTTTTGTTTTTAAGTTACACCAAAGTTACTTTCTTCCCTGTCATTATTATTTTTACTTTGTGTGTAAGTGTGTGTGTGAGATCAGTTTGTAGCTTTTTGATTTGTGTTTTGGACTGTATCACGTGTTTCAGCAATGAAATAAAAGTGACTTCCACTGAACATGTCCCTCTCATATGTGGCTAAGTGCTGATTAAACAGAGGACACATTATGCATATTTGTAAACCAAACAAACCAATACATACATACATATAATTGATTAATACTGGACACAAAGCCGTTAAAGGTCAGAGAGAGAGCTCCCCTCAGTGACGCAGAAGGTGAATATTCAACATTCCCTCATCAATAATCATCATATTAGCCACACCCCAACTCCCTCAAACATTACTGAGATTTGTTTTCCTCCTCCCTCACTCCCACCTCCCTCTCTTCTCTTCCAGAGTTTTGCCAGATGTTTCCTCAAAGACGAAGCCGAAGCGGCGGAGCTCCTCTGGTGTACGTGTCGGCAGCGTGCCACACAGAGGTGTGTAAGCATGTAATCAAGTCTTCATTCATTCACTGAGGATTTTCACATCAAATCTTGTTGAAAATCCACTCGTCATAAAGAAAAATTGTTGATGCAGATTGCGCATTTTACCACAATTTAATATTACAGTTACTTTTAAATCACATGTGATATTATGAATAATAGTAGAATAATAATAGGGGAATATTCAAAAAGTATTGGTTAATTGCCAATTAAAGAAATTAGGATACAGGAACCAAAATAAATTACATTTTGACGAGAAACCAAGCTCCGATAATCCAAATTAAAGTACGGAATTAAACTTGCTAGCAGTGTTTCACTCAAATAAGTAAATGTTTGTATTTTCCTGTTGCCACTGGTTGGGGCTATGGCTAATTCAGAAAGTGACCTTTGCTTAACTTCAGGGAGTCATCTTCATCAGCCGCACCAGTTATTTTTTATTTGTATTTGTATTTTTTATTTTTTAATTAATCAATCCAACAAAACAATACACAACATCAGCAATCCAATTCCAAAACCAAACCCAACCCAGCAACATTCAGAATAGCAATAAACAGAGCAATTAAAAGGAGACACAAACACGACACAGAACAATCTAAAAGTAGTGAAACAAAAATGAATATTATCAACAACAGTATCAATATTAGTAACAATTTCCACATAGCAGCGATTAAAAATCCCTCATTGGCATTATCATTACAGACATTTATAAAAAAAAATTCCAAAAATGAACAATAGTGTCACAGTGGCTTACACTTGCTTCACATCTCATTAACTTGACAACACACTGTGTCCAATATTTTCCACAAAGATAAAACAAGTCATATTTTTGGTTCATTTAATAGTTAAAAGCCGCACCAGTTATGATTAAGATTAGACCGTCTGGAGCAGCACGGTGGTAGAGGGGTTAGGGTGTCTGCCTCACAATACAAAGGTCCTGGGTTCGATCCTGCACTCGGGATCTTTCTGTGTGGAGTTTGCATGTTCTCCCCGTGACTGCGTGGGTTCCCTCCGGGTACTCCGGCTTCCTCCAAAGACATGCACCTGGGGATAGGTTGATTGGCAACACTAAATTGGCCCTAGTGTGTGAATGTGAGTGTGAATGTTGTCTATCTGTGTTGCCTTGCGATGAGGTGGCGACTTGTCCACACTGCAAAAACTGAAATCTAAGTAAGATGAAATATCTCAAATAAGGGTGATATTTGCTTATTTTCTGTCTGATAAGATAATTCTTCTCACTAAGCAGATTTTATGTTAGTGTTTTACTTGTTTTAAGTGTTTTGGTCCTTAATGATCTCAGTAAGATATTACAGCTTGTTGCTGAGATTTGATGACCTATATTGAGTAAAACATGCTTGAAACTAGAATATTAAGTGTTGCAAAGCTGTGTCATCAACACTCACAAGTATAAAACTACTTTTTTAAAGTAATAATTTCTTATTTCAAGCATGAAAAAAAAAATCATGATTTTGACACGATTGTGTCTCATAATTAAAACAGATGACAGCCAAATGGACTTTGCTTTGTTTTTGTTTTTTTGTGCTTTTGTTTTATTTTCAATGAAACAATAGAAAATATGCACTCATATAGTAGTACAGTTGGCACAGTACAGTAAACTGACAGTTAATATTTAAACATTTAACATGTGACATTTCTTACAATTTTGAACAGAAATAGTTCATGCACATTCAGATAAATTCCTCAAAATTACAATTAAATACATTTTGGTCGGGGGCCGGGCTGTATATATGCACACTAATTGACTGAAAGAGCACGCACTTGGCACGATGATGTCATGTTATCGATGGAAAAATGCATTTTTAAACCATATGATTTGCCTGAGCGGCTAGTAGACCTCGAGAGTAACAAGGGGTTGCCTTGTTGCCTTTCCATTAAGAACAATAAATTAGTTTTTAGTATAAGTTTGCTGGTTTCAAAAAATGTAATGCCGAGCGCATATCATTATGTCAAGATAATGGCACTAGCATTTACTTAATTTAACAATATTTTTCAACATATTGAGCAAAAAGGTCTCTTTTTTTTTTTTTCTATGAAAAAAAGTGCACTTGTTATTAGTGAGAATATACTTATTTTAAGGTATTTTTGGGTTAATTGAAGTTAGCTATTTTTACTTGTTTTGGAAAGTCTTGACAAGCCAAATTTTTTTGTTCTATTGGCAGATAATTTTGCTTAGCTCAAATAAAATACCCCTCATTTTTGTTTTTTGTTTTTCTAGTTTTTGAACACTGACTTTTTGCAGTGCAGGGTGTACCCCGCCTACCACCCGAATGCAGCTGAGATAGGCTCCAGCGACCCCGAAAGGGACAATCGGTAGAAAATGGATGGATGGGGGAGCAGAGTTATGGTTTACGGCCAATTGTCAGATTGAAAATCTAAATTAGTCTCCATGCCCTGCCCACATCATATGGCACAGGCCGGGGATATTCAACTAAATTGTATGAGGGCCACATTTACAGAAAGCTATGGACCGGGGGGGGGGCAGACTTCTCCGATCACTATTAATGTGATTTTGTAAATTCCAGAGAACAGTGTCCGTACAGTAGACACTAGACCAGGGGTCGGGAACCTTTTCGGCTGAGAGAGCCATGAAAGCCAAATATTTTAAAATGTATTTCCGTGAGAGCCATATAATATTTTTTAACACTGAATACAACTAGATGCGTGCATTTTTAAGTAAGACCAACATTTTAAGAGTTTAATAAGTCTCTTATTCTTTTTAATAACATTGTTATTCTGAAGCTAACCAATAATAAATAAAATACTTCTTACCATTAATACGACTTCTTGAACAGGTGCGGTAGAAAACGAATGGATGGATTAAAATGCATGAGAATGTTTTATATTTTGAACGTTATTTTTAACACTGATTACCAGCTGAATTATTCATTACTTATCGTGTTAAGCAATGTCAGCTAAGATTTATCTGAGAGCCAGATGCAGTCATCAAAAGAGCCACATCTGGCTCTAGAGCCATAGGTTCCCTACCCCTGTGCTAGACAATTGGTTGTAGTCCACCAAAGCAGCATCGCTATGATGCTGCTTCGGCGGTATATCATATGTGACCGTGTAAAAGGCAAGAGTTTTTGCTTCGGCAGGAAGCTGGTCACTATGATACTGCTTTGGCCCCACTATGGACTGGACTCTTACTATTATGTTGGATCCACTATGGACTGGACTCTCACAATATTATGTCAGACCCACTCGACATCCATTGCATTCGGTCTCCCCTAGAGGGGGGGGGGGGGGGGGTTACCCACATATGCGGTCCTCTCCAAGGTTTCTCATAGTCATTCACATCGACGTCCCACTGGGGTGAGTTTTTCCTTGCCCTTAGTGGGCTCTGTACCGAGGATGTCGTTGTGGCTTGTGCAGCCCTTTGAGACACTTGTGATTTAGGGCTATATAAATAAACATTGATTGATTGATTGATTGATATCATATGTGACCGTGTTAAAGGCAAGAGTTTTTGCTTCGGCAGGAACCTGGTCACTATGATGCTGCTTCGGCGGTATATCATATGTGACCGTGTTAAAGGCAATCCCAGTTAGGGGAGAATAACCAACACTAATCTATAGGAACTAACATTTGTTAGCTCTCTATGGTAACTGTCATTATGTACATGTAATCATGAATAGTGATTCATCATGCATTTGGACGGTCTCCTACAAGAAACACTAACATCCATCATTTTTTAAAGATACATTCTTGGACTCCACCCGAGATGGCTACTACATGCGAAAACTACAAGCTGTTATACCCTTGTCAGCCTGTAGGAGTCATAAATCATTAAGGACTACAACCAAGATAATAATAATAATAATGAATTACATTTGTAACGCACTTTACATTTGTTAAAATCTCAAAGTGCTACAAAGTATTTAAAAAAAAAAAAAAAAAATAGAAAGTTAGAATATATAATAAAAAAACTAAAATAGAAATTAAAACATGACACACACTAGATAAACCATACTTGCCAACCTTGACACCTCCGATTTCGGGAGGTGGGGGGTGGGGCGAGGTGTGGTTGGGGGCGTGGTTAAAAGGGTAGGAGTATATTGACAGCTAGAATTCACCAAGTCAAGTATTTGATACATATATATATATATATATATATATATATATATATATATATATATATATATATATATATATATATATAATCTACATCCTGAAAATATGCAAACAAAACTGTGTTTAGATAATTGATACTTCAAACTTGCATAAATATAACATGAATATAACATAACTTGGCTTCTGAGAGCTTCAAAATGTAATGAATAAAATGCTAAAGTTGTTGATAAACAAGCAACTATTTTAATAATTAAATATGGTCATTTTAAATGAATTATTATGATCATTTAAAATTAATTATTTCAAATATGTTTATTTTAATGTATAATTCTATGGCTGGATGTAATGAGTCAGAAAAAATACAAATAAAAATACAATTAATTTTGATGTTTTTAGCAAAATATAGTAAAATTAATAAATATATTTATTTTTAGGTAAGATAAACATAATAATACAATTTATCTCTAGTCTGGATGATTTAGTTCTTGTCACCCTGTTGTCCTCCCGTCGTGAAAAAAGGCTGTCCTCACTCAGGTCCGCATGGAGCTGGAGGGGGCGTGGCCTCCAGCTCTGGCTGAAAATCGGGAGACTTTCGGGAGAATATTTGTCCCGGGAGGTTTTCGGGTGATGCGCTGAATTTCGGGAGTCTCCCGGAAAATTTGGGAGGGTTGGCAAGTATGAGTTAAACATTAGATAAAACAGAAACAGATAAAGATAGAAATAAAAGCATGGAAGCACTGGATAAACTACAAAATGTAATACCCTTTTCAGCCTGTAGGAATCGTAAATCATTATGATGTGACTACAACCAAGATGGCGGACAGTTTTTAAAAAAAACTACAAAATTAAAATGGCCGCCGGATATGATGCATAATTCCTGTTTCCGGTTTAGGCCATGCCTACTTGCTGGGGTCATAAATCAAACCCCAGCTAGCCCCCCTCAATTAGTGGGTCCATGGAGGCCACGCCCACTTTTTTGTGGGTCATAAAACAAATCCCCCGGTAGCCCCCCTTTTTTGGTGGGCTTACATCTTCTGACATTTGTTTTGGTCTATTTATTTCGTCAGAGTTACAGAAGCGCTCTGCTGTTTTTAAAGAATCTGCTGCAAAAATGGGTGAGAAAGAGAGGACCTAAAATGGAACCTTCAGGAACACCACTAGTATAACTAGTGATTGTAAATAATGTAAATAATTCAATGAATATGTTCTGATGATTAACTTGTGTGATGACTGTATTATGATGATAGTATATATCAGAGGTGGGACCAAGTCATTGTTTTGCAAGTCACAAGTAAGTCTCAAGTCTTTGCCCTCAAGTCCGAGTCAAGTCCCGAGTCAAGACAGGCAAGCCCCGAGTCAAGTCCAAAGTCAAGACTGGAAAGTCTCAAGTCAAGTCCTAAGTCCTGCATTTTGAGTTTCGAGTCCTTTCAAGTCCTTTTAACCACAGACTAATATATTAACACAGATTGTGTATGCTTTTGAAACTCAGTATTTATTTATTAAAACAAGTGCATTTTAAATTGCAGGAAAGAAAATTGTGCTGACATTGCACTTTATAATAGCACTATTAACCAGTCATTTTAAACATTAACTCATTCCTTTACAGAACAAACACATTGAAAAATAAAGTGCAAATGTACTTATTTGTACAAAAGTGTTAACATTGAAAAAACATGACATATACGTGAACATAACAAAAAAGTTGTACTTTTTATATGTCAGGGCCCTATGCTGCATTGCATTTGCAAAAGACCAAATTAGCCAAGAGTCTGTCAGTCATTTGTGCACGATGGGGGCGTAGTATGATGCCACCATGGCTGAAAACTCGCTCCACTGGAGCACTGGAGGCAGGCACTGCCAAGACTCTCATGGCCACTCGGAACAGTGAAGGAAGAGTCTTCATGTTCAATGCCCAGAACAAAAGGGGGGGAGAGTTTTTTTTGGGTTGGTGCACGACTTGTAAGTGTATCTTGTGTTTTTTATGTTGATTTAATTAAAAAAAGAAAAATAAAAATATTTCTTGTGCGGCCCGCTACCAATCGATCCACGGACCAGTACCGGGCCGCGGCCCGGTGGTTGGGGACCACTGAGGTAAACAACCAACAGTATGTCAGAAAGCTAGCTAAAACGGTACACATATTCATAATACAGTATACATTTTAACTGACCTTTATTTTACTATTTTTGTCTTTTTTTAGGTGGCTAAATACGCGGTGCTGCTGACCGCCGTCTAACGTTACGTGTGATATATTGACTAACGTAACCCTGCTTAAAAAAATCACTGAACAAAAAGTATGAATAAGGTAGTGAACTGCAACAGATTCCCGTGTTTGCAATAACGTTATAACGTTAGCAGTGAGTTTACAGCCTCACTGATTTAACTACACAGCAAATAAAAGTCACGTTACTTAGCCAATAAACGTTATCTTACATTCAAAACTTACCCTTCTTTGTGCAACTTCAAATGCCGGACGAATTTGGAAGTTGTTGCCTCTCCATCAGTAATTTTCGAACCGCATGTGTTGCATACTGCAAACCGTTTTGTGTTGACCACCTCGTAATTTTTATACCCAAACGAAATTATTTTAGGTATCGTTTTTTGTTCACTGGCGTGTGGTTTGGACATGTCTTCTTCGTTGGTTGTCCTGCAATTTGATTGGATGAATCCTGTGTGATGAAAACAAAGTAGATCTAATTTGATTGGCTGTTGTACTGAGACCACACCAGCTGACACACGCAACGCTGATAGACAAGTACACGATGAAAAATACGGAGCGCTCCTGAATAACTTTTTCATCTTTGGGTTTTGGGGAAAGTAGCAAGTCATGTCAAGTCATGTCAATTCAAAAGGCTCAAGTCCAAGTGAAGTCACAAGTCATTGATGTTAAAGTCTAAGTCGAGTTGCAAGTCTTTTTACATTTTGTCAAGTCCAGTCTAAAGTCATCAAATTCATGACTCGAGTCTGACTCGAGTCCAAGTCATGTGACTCGAGTCCACACCTCTGGTATATATTTGTACCATGGATTGATTTAAGTGGACCCCGACTTAAACAAGTTGAAAAACTTATTCGGGTGCAGAGGTGGGTAGAGTAGCCAGAAATTGTACTCAAGTAAGAGTACTGTTACTTTAGAGATGTATTACTCAAGTAAAAGTAAGGAGTAGTCACCCAAATATTTACTTGAGTAAAAGTAAAAAGTATGTTGTGAAAAAACTACTCAAGTACTGAGTAACTGATGAGTAACCTGTTCGTTTAATGATGACGGCAACAAATAATGCACAAAAACATAAAAATAGCACTGAGCAAATTCAGAGCCTGGAATATTTCTTAAGCCAGTGGTTCTCAAATGGGGGTACACGTACCCCTGGGGGTACTTGAAGGTATGCCAAGGGGTACGTGAGATTTTTTTTTAATATTCTAAAAATAGCAACAATTCAAAAATCCTTTATAAATATATTAATTGAATAATACTTCAACAAAATACGAATGTAAGTTCATAAACTGAACATCGAAACAAGTAGGCTATTCCATTCATTACAATGCAACAATGCAATATTCAGTTTTGACAGCTAGATTTTTTGTGGACATGTTCCATAAATATTGATGTTAAAGATTTCTTTTTTTTTTGAAGAAATGTTTAGAGTTAAGTTTATCAATCCAAATGGATCTCTATTACAATCCCCAAAGAGGGCACTTTAAGTTGATGATTACTTCTATGTGTAGAAATCTTTATTTATAATTGAATCACTTGTTTATTTTTCAACAAGTTTTTAGTTATTCTTATATCTTTTTTTCCAAATAGTTCAAGAAAGACCACTACACATTAGCAATATTTTGCACTGTTATACAATTTAATAAATCAGAAACTGATGACATAGTGCTGTATTTTACTTCTTTGTCTCTGTTTTTCAACCAAAAATGCTTTGCTCTGATTAGGGGGTACTTGAATTAAAAACATGTTCACAGGGGGTACATCACTGAAAAAAGGTTGAGAACCACTGTCTTAAGCAACTAAGACTTAGACTTACACTTCCTTTTTATTGTCATTCAAATTTGAACTTTACAGTACAGATAAGAACGAAATTTCATTGCATTAGCTCATGGTAGTGCAGGATAAAAAAGCAATAAGGTGCAGATATAAATAAATAAATAAATAGGTTACTGTACAGATAAATATATTGCACTTTTTCATATGCATCCGCGTTTATGGATGTATGTTATATTGTCTTTTTTATTCCAGCGAGTTAATCCATTTTGGGGGGAGTTGAGGGGATAATTATGATGTGTTCAAGAGCAAACAATGATATATATTAAAATAATAATACATTAACATAAAAAAAATTAAGGCAAATTGAGCCACAATAACTTAACAGCACCATAGGCTCAGTAGGCAGAGATTACAAAGGAAAATAACAAGTTAGCCTTTACGCAAACCATAAACTGATAGGTGTGGGCTGCACCTGGGAACACACTGATTGGTGTTTCTGTGTGTGCGTGTGTGTGCGTGTGTGTGTGTGTGTGTGTGTGTGTGTGTGTGTGTGTGTGTGCGAGCGACTGTGCGTGTGTGTGTGTGTGTGTGTCTCTGTCTGTCTATGAGGCTGCAGTACGTTAATAAATGTCCCCACACGATGTACATTTGACAGGGAAGCTAACATCAGCCTACGGTGACAGCCAAAATATCTACTAACGTTACTTACCGCGATGTGCTTTGTTGAGTTCATGTAAGCTTAAGCTTGTTAATCATGTGACCGCCTGGCTCTGTTTGATTGGTGAAACGGAGTCAAACGTCTACAGTGACTATTTGATTGGTGAAACGCAGGCATGCGATAGATCCTACTTTGAAGGTCTGTCTGACAAACCAAAACAAAGCGTGCATTAACAGATTGATAAAAATCAGTAGCGAGTAGCGAGCTGAATGTAGATAAATGGAGCGGAGTAAAAGTAGCGTTTCTTCTCTATAAATATACTCAAGTAAAAGTATGTTGCATTAAAACTACTCTTTACGTTACTACCCACCTCTGTTCGGGTGTTACCATTTAGTGGTCAATTGTGCGAAATATGTACTGTACTGTGCATTCTATTCATAAAAGTTTCAATCTATCAATCAAAAACTTAAAAAAGTTGGACAAAAAATGTAACTGCCAAAAAGAAGAGCCCTTAAAGGGGTGCCTTGAGGAACGGCTCAGTTCTGTAAATCAAAGGTTTGGACCCCTTATGTTATACTAGCAAGGTCAAATGTCAACGCTAGGATCTGCCAATGTGTTTGTGGTCCCAGTTTGTCTGTACAACAGGAGCACTTTAGTGTGTTTAAGAATTCGCTGAAAAAATGTTTGTCACGCAAGTTTTAAATTGAACTCGGGGCCGGTATAGTGTCATTACAGCGCCCTAGGTGTACGCTTTGCAATTTGTCATCACCCATCTGTCCCAGTATCCATGATTTTAATTAGGGCTCATTTGGTCACAGTTCCTAAGAGGAGTTTGTCAAAAATATGACCCCTGATTTTCTATCCAAATCAAAATAGCCAGCTTCCCGTTTATTTGTGAACATGGCTTCTTGAGACTTTTTTGTGCGTATATATGATCCATGAAACTGGTGGCAGCGCCTCTTTTTTAATTCACCAGGCCTGACAGGCTTGCAAACTTTGACCAGTTAAAGCACACGAAGATGTATGAATGAATAATAATAAACTACTACAGGGACTATAGATGAAAACTAGCCTTCTGGCTAATTCTGTTTTTTTTAACCACGTGTAGTCATGTGTTTTTTATGAAATTGCATTGTCCCCTTTGAAATAAACTAATCTTAAACACAGCTTATGTTATTCATGAGGAAAATAATATACAAAATATACTGTATATAGTCAAACCAGGTTTTGTCCGATTCTAATCGAGACAGATTGCATTTACCGTATTTTTCGGAGTATAAGTCGCACCTGCCGAAAATGCATAATAAAGAAGGAAAAAAACATATATAAGTTGCACTGGAGCCCGGCCAAACTATGAAAAAAACTGCAATTTATAGTCCGAAAAATACGGTAGCTAGTATAAACTTATTTTTAAATGATATATTTGTAACTATTTAAAACAACACACACTGTCAATTAAATACATGTAGTTATTTGATACAATTTAAACAAGTATATAATTTACTAGATAAAATAACATTTTGATATAGAATATTTTGTTTATACTGCTATAGTAGCTGCAGTTTGCTACAATTTACTACCACGCAATTTTTTTTGATGATGTATAATGTAAAAATATATTTAGATATTTAGTGACATTTACAGAAATTGTATTTAATCCATCATCCATCCATTTTCTACCGCTTATTCCCTTTGGGGTCGCGGGGGGCGCTGGAGCCTATCTCAGCTACAATCGGGCGTAAGGCGGGGTACACCCTAGACAAGTCGCCACCTCATCGCAGGGCCAACACAGATAGACAGACAACATTCACACTCACATCCACACACTAGGGCCAATTTTAGTGTTGCCAATCAACCTATCCCCAGGTGCATGTCTTTGGAGGTGGGAGGAAGCCGGAGTACCCGGAGGGAACCCACGCAGTCACGGGGAGGACATGCAAACTCCACACAGAAAGATCCCGAGCCCGGGATTGAACCCAAGACTACTCAGGACCTTCGTATTGTGAGGCAGATGCACTAACCCCTCTGCCACCGTGAAGCCAGCTTTTTTCTAGTACAGTACCAGCTTTTTTTCTGTGTTGGAGTTGATCCTCCACATGTTGCTGCAAACTGTTATATTGTTCTGGTTCACGTGTGACTTGTTAGGGGTTTTAGGACACAAGGGGCAGTTGGCATCAGCAGGGATCATTAGGCCAACTCCCCTAAATGAATTAACTAGATTTTATCATATTTTTGTAGAGAAAATTATTGTGATGTTTTGTATTTAATATTTTCCCCAAATAACAATCAAATCAAATCAGCTGTTGTTTCAATGAATTTTGATTATTTAAATCAATGACATGGCAAGAAGTATCCAAATTGAAAGGAAATATACTGCAAAGTGAAACCAAGTTGAATCTGGATCTATTTCAGATTGTGCATTTTGCTACAGTTGGATTAGTTTGCTTCCATCTTAAATGTATTTCCGGTATCATATTGTCATATTCGTTTTGTTATTGACAGGGATCAAGTTTCATTTAAAGCAGGGGTGTCAAACTCAAATACAGAGTGGGCCAACATTTAAAACTGAACAAAGGTTGAACAAATTAACCTTTAACGTACTCTACGAGCTATTGTCACGTCCGCTTTTCATCCATTCTAACATCGTTCAGACCCAGTCACAAGATATGTGCGGCTTCTGTACGCACACACGAGCGAATGCAAGGCATACTTGATCAACAGTGATACAGGTTACACTGAGGGTATAATATAAAAAACGTTAACACTGTTAAAAATATACGCCACACTGTGAATCCACACCAAACAAGAATGACAAACACATTTTGGGAGAACATCTGCACCGTAGCACAACATAAACACAACAGAACAAATACCCAGAATCCTTTGCAACACTAACTCTTCCGGGACGCTACAAAATACACCCCCCACTACCACCAAACCCCCCCCCCCCCCCCCCACACACACACACACACATACACACACCTTGTAGCGTCCCGGAAGAGTTAGTGCTGCAAAGGGTTCTGGTTTGGTGTGGATTCACAGTGTGGCGTATATTTCTAACAGTGTTAAAGTTTTTTATTCGGCTACCCTCAGTGTAACCTGTATCGCTGTTGATGAAGTATGCGTTGCATTCACTTGTGTGTGCGTGCAGAAGCCGCACATGTTATGTGACTGGGCCAGCACTCGTTGGGCTGGCTGGCGTTTGGAAGACTCCCGGGAGGATCGGCGGGCCAGCTTTAGTGTTAATTTGATATTACCTCAAGGGCCAAATGAAATTACACGGCGGGCCAAACTTGGGCTGGAGTTTGACACCCATGATTTAAAGGGAACATCTATAAGCACATATTGTATCAATATGCACAAGATAAAGCAAGGAATTTGAGCATTTGTATTATGTTCATACTGGAGTGTAAACTAATTCATTGCAACATTTGTAAATTAGATTGGCCCGGTACTTCCGTAATATTTGATTCCTTACAGCCCCATCAGAGTCTGAATCAGAGGACAGTTACGCATCAGTCCCTCGCAGGGACTCGACGGACAGCGAGAACTCCAGCAGAGCCAAAAACAGATACAGGTGGGATTTTAACGGCAGGACCACACAGGATCAAAGACATGTTTACCTTCCTAGGTATTAGTTTTTGGTATTTGCCTGAGAGGAACCAGTACCGGTATTATTGGTGTGCACAATGAACTTCTGCATTCAAAATAACCCCCTGTGGAGACCTGGGAACTGCAGCTTGTTTGTGCACTACATGGACAAATCATCCAGATGCTGCTTTCAAAATAATTTATTTTCAAAGACCACCCCCGTTTTTTAAGACAGATTTTTGGAAACATATTTTTAAGGCAAAAATAATCTTTTGAAGTTACTGGTAGATTTAAATCAAAATACATATTTCTTAGCAGCGGGACAGTTTGATGACTGATAACTGTTATTGTAAAATGGAATTACAGTAACATCATAACTCCGCTTCTACTGTTTGCTAACTTGCCCAACTGGTGTGCGTGACTAGTGAAGTGTATTTCTGGTCTTGTCATCCTCGTCCGGACAGAAGGATGTCACGGTAGTGTGGCCGGATCAAAAGGGACATCGGAGACGCTTTACTGAACCAAGAGTTGCTTTATTACAAGCGAGCGTCATTATTCAGTTCTGCAGTACCTGGAGGAACCTAGGTCAAAAAATGAAGGACTCCTAACTTGGAGAAGCCAAACCATCAGTTTTATATTCCTTCTTCCTGTGTGTGTGTGTGTGTTAAGTCAGGAGAGTACATCCTGACCATAAAAGGAGATGTTTGTGTGTAAGTGTCTGGAATACAACTGCTTTAAGTCATAACTTAAATGTTGGCGTTGAGCTAGACAGGTAGTCTTTTCTCAAGGATAGGGCTATCACTTTTGCATTCCGAAGTCTCAATTAGAGCCTCTTTTCCTACGAGAAGTGATCCAATCCACCTGCGAATATCAAACTAAGGGGCCTTATCTATTTATGTGCTCAAACTGAAATACCACTATTTAATTAAACTTGGTGGTTTGCTTTCTCCAAGGTGAATATAAACTTTCACCATATGTAGAACATAAAATGAGTTTATTAATTCACTTCATTAGGTCAGGGAGAAGTTGTTGGATGGCATGTATAAATCTCTGCGCTCCAAATATAAGACCATCACTCTTTCAGAACAGTATGTAACTATAACGAATACAAAAGTGTCAAAAAGCCTCCTTGAGGGTCTGAGTTACTGTGATACTTGTCTTGGACTGATATGTAGACTTTCCAAGTGTCCGGCAAAAGCTTTCAGAGCCAAGTAAATGATGTCATTTTCTTATCTGCTGCTCCCAGAGTCCTTCCTGAGATGAAGTCCTCTTCGGCCCCTGTGAATCCAGAACCTCCCGGTCGGATCTCAATACCTGCCCAACCGCCGCCTCCCCCAGATGGTCAGTTCTCTCGTCTTCAGTCTCGTGCTTGCTGCTCTTTCTTTTCCCGAGTCAAGGCAAAATCTTTGTCGTCACTCTGCACCATTCAGATTCCTCGGAGACGGACCCGCTTTCGCACCTCCGAAGGTCCGGGAGCTCAGACCGTGGGGATAGCAGACGTAGGTGAGGTAGTCGTGTATATACATAGTAAATATTTGTATTAAGTTGGTGTCTGCTTGCTAATGTTACAGTTGTCCCTTGTTTATCGTGATAAATTAATGTCCGTGTATCATTATTTTGTTCTTATTTTCATCGATAAAGCATAAAAAAAAGGGTTTACTAACTGCTAAATAATTTTTTTTAACATTACGAGAGACCTCTAGACATTAAATAACACCCTTTACTCACCTTTATACTCTTTTAATCCAATATAGTAACGCTGCTTGAGACCGAGCCAGTCAGTTGCCATGAAACTGAACAGGTCATGGTCATGGTCATTGGTTTGATCTCATCTAGTGACCAATATTACTTCTCTAGTATGAATATTTTAAGTTTTTTTTTTGATTGATTGAAACTTTTATTAGTAGATTGCACAATTCAGTACAAATTCCGTACAATTGACCACGAAATGGTAACACCCGAATACGTTTTTCAACTTGTTTAAGTCAGGGAAATATTTACTATCATCATAATACGGTCATCACACAAGTTAATCATCAGAGTATATACATTGAATTATTTACATTATTTACAATCCGGGGGCTCCTCTCTGAGCTGCCACCTTAACGTGGTAGAGGAGTTTGCGTGTCCCAATGATCCTAGGAGCTATGTTGTCCGGGGGCTTTATGCCCCCTGGTTGGGTCTCCCAAGACAAACTGGTCCTAGGTGAGGGATCAGACAAAGAGCAGCTCGAAGACCTCCATGAAATATAAAAAACAAGGACCCAGATTTCCCTCGCCCGGACGCGGGTCACCGGGGCCCCCCTCTGGAGCCAGGCCCTGAGGTGGGGCACGATGGCGAGCGCCTGGTGGCCGGGCCTGTCCCCATGGGGCCCGGCCGGGCACAGCCCGAAGAGGCAACGTGGGTCCCCCCTCCAATGGGCTCACCACCCATAGCAGGGGTCATGGAGGTCGGGTGCAATGCGAGCTGGGCGGCAGCCGAAGGCAGGGCACTTGGCGGTCCGATCCTCGGCTACAGAAGCTAGCTCTTGGGACGTGGAACGTCACCTCGCTGGGGGGGAAGGAGCCTGAGCTAGTGCGCGAGGTGGAGAAGTTCCGGCTAGATATAGTCGGACTCACTTCGACGCACAGCAAGGGCTCTGGAACCAGTTCTCTCGAGAGGGGCTGGACTCTCTTCCACTCTGGCGTTGCCGGCAGTGAGAGGCGACGAGCTGGGGTGGCAATTCTTGTTGCCCCCCGGCTCAGAGCCTGTACGTTGGAGTTCAACCCGGTGGACGAGAGGGTAGCTTCCCTCCGCCTTCGGGTGGGGGAACGGGTCCTGACTGTGGTTTGCGCTTACGCGCCAAACCGCAGCTCAGAGTACCCACCCTTTTTGGATTCACTCGAGGGAGTACTTGAGAGTGCTCCCCCGGGTGATTCCCTCGTTCTACTGGGGGACTTCAATGCTCATGTTGGCAACGACAGTGAAACCTGGAGAGGCGTGATTGGGAAGAATGGCTGCCCGGATCTGAACCCGAGCGGTGTTTTGTTATTGGACTTTTGTGCCCGTCACGGATTGTCCATAACGAACACCATGTTCAAACATAAGGGTGTCCATATGTGCACTTGGCACCAGGACACCCTAGGCCGCAGTTCCATGATCGACTTTGTAGTTGTGTCATCGGATTTGCCGCCTCATGCTTTGGACACTCGGGTGAAGAGAGGGGCGGAGCTTTCTACCGATCACCACCTGGTGGTGAGTTGGCTGCGATGGTGGGGGAGGATGCCGGACAGACCTGGCAGGCCCAAACGCATTGTGAGGGTTTGCTGGGAACGTCTGGCAGAGTCTCCTGTCAGAGAGAGTTTCAATTCCCACCTCCGGAAGAACTTTGAACATGTCACGAGGGAGGTGCTGGACACTGAGTCCGAATGGACCATGTTCCGCGCCTCTATTGTCGAGGCGGCTGATTGGAGCTGTGGCCGCAAGGTAGTTGGTGCTTGTCGTGGCGGTAATCCTAGAACCCGTTGGTGGACACCGGCGGTGAGGGATGCCGTCAAGCTGAAGAAGGAGTCCTATCGGGTTCTTTTGGCTCATAGGACTCCTGAGGCAGCGGACAGGTACCGACAGGCCAAGCGGTGTGCGGCTTCAGCGGTCGCAGAGGCAAAAACTCGGACATGGGAGGAGTTTGGGGAAGCCATGGAAAACGACTTCCGGATGGCTTCGAAGCAATTCTGGACCACCATCCGCCACCTCAGGAAGGGGAAGCAGTGCACTATCAACACCGTGTATGGCGAGGATGGTGTTTTGCTGACCTCGACTGCGGATGTTGTCGATCGGTGGAGGGAATATTTCGAAGACCTCCTCAATCCCACCAACACTTCTTCCTCTAAGAGGAAGCAGTGCCTGGGGAGTCTGTGGTGGGCTCTCCTATTTCTGGGCCTGAGGTTGCTGAGGTAGTTAAAAAGCTCCTCGGTGGCAAGGCCCCAGGGGTAGATGAGATCCGCCCGGAGTTCCTTAAGGCTCTGGATGCTGTGGGGCTGTCTTGGTTGACAAGACTCTGCAGCATCGCGTGGACATCGGGGGCGGTACCTCTGGATTGGCAGACCGGGGTGGTGGTTCCTCTCTTTAAGAAGGGGAACCGGAGGGTGTGTTCTAACTATCGTGGGATCACACTCCTCAGCCTTCCTGGTAAGGTCTATTCAGGTGTACTGGAGAGGAGGCTACGCCGGATAGTCGAACCTCGGATTCAGGAGGAACAGTGTGGTTTTCGTCCTGGTCGTGGAACTGTGGACCAGCTCTATACTCTCGGCAGGGTCCTTGAGGGTGCATGGGAGTTTGCCCAACCAGTCTACATGTGTTTTGTGGACTTGGGGAAAGGCATTCGACCGTGTCCCTTGGGAAGTCCTGTGGGGAGTGCTCAGAGAGTATGGGGTATCAGACTGTCTGATTGTGGCAGTCCGCTCCCTGTATGCTCAGTGTCAGAGCTTGGTCCGCATTGCCGGCAGTAAGTCGGACACGTTTCCAGTGAGGGTTGGACTCCGCCAAGGCTGCCCTTTGTCACCGATTCTGTTCATAACTTTTATGGACAGAATTTCTAGGCGCAGTCAAGGCGTTGAGGGGATCTGGTTTGGTGGCTGCAGGATTAGGTCTCTGCTTTTTGCAGATGATGTGGTCCTGATGGCTTCATCTGGCCAGGATCTTCAGCTCTCACTGGATCGGTTCGCAGCCGAGTGTGAAGCGACTGGGATGAGAATCAGCACCTCCAAGTCCGAGTCCATGGTTCTCGCCCGGAAAAGGGTGGAGTGCCATCTCCGGGTTGGGGAGGAGATTTTGCCCCAAGTGGAGGAGTTCAAGTACCTCGGAGTCTTGTTCACGAGTGGGGGAAGAGTGGATCGTGAGATCGACAGGCGGATCGGTGCGGCGTCTTCAGTAATGCGGACGCTGTATCGATCCGTTGTGGTGAAGAAGGAGCTGAGCCGGAAGGCAAAGCTCTCAATTTACCGGTCGATCTACGTTCCCATCCTCACCTATGGTCATGAGCTTTGGGTTATGACCGAAAGGACAAGATCACGGGTACAAGCGGCCGAAATGAGTTTCCTCCGCCGGGTGGTGGGGCTCTCCCTTAGAGATAGGGTGAGAAGCTCTGCCATCCGGGAGGAGCTCAAAGTAAAGCCGCTGCTCCTCCACATCGAGAGGAGCCAGATGAGGTTGTTCGGGCATCTGGTCAGGATGTCACCCGAACGCCTCCCTAGGGAGGTGTTTAGGGCACGTCCGACCGGTAGGAGGCCGCGGGGAAGACCCAGGACACGTTGGGACGACTATGTCTCCCGGTTGGCCTGGGAACGCCTCGGGGTCCCCCGGGAGGAGCTGGACAAAGTGGCTGGGGAGAGGGAAGTCTGGGCTTCCCTGCTTAGGCTGCTGCCCCCGCGACCCGACCTCGGATAAGCGGAAGAAGATGGATGGATGGATGGACAATCCGGGGGGTGGAATGAGGAGGGTTTGGTTGATAACAGCACTTTAGTCATCAACAATTGAGAACAGAGAAATGGACATTAAAACAGTGTAGGTCTGACTTGGTAGGATATGTACAGCGAGCAGTGAACATAGTGAGTTCAGATAGCATAAGAACAAGTATATACATTAGAAATACATTTGATTATTTACAATCCGGGGAGGTGGGATGTGGAAGGGGGAGGGTGTTAGTCAAGGGTTGAAGTTGCCTGGAGGTGCTGTTTTAGTGCGGTTTTGAAGGAGTATAGAGATGCCCTTTCTTTTACACTTGTTGGGAGTGCATTCCATATTGATGTTCTTCATGATTTGATTTGATTCCCATTCTTGGGGTGATGATTCGATTCAGAATCGATTCTTGATTCAACGCGATTACCGTGATATATTATTTGATGTATAAATTATAGTAAAACCTTTTCAAAACAGGTTACAGCTTACAAAAGCTCTTCATGGCTGCTGACTAACACGGGCAGTGTTGGCCTAAAACAATGGTGTCAAACTGGTTTTCATTGAGGGCCACATCTATGGCGTCACATTAGTGCCAAAAATCCGAGCGCATAAAAACTGTTATCGCGCGCTGATTCTCCACTTCGTGCGCACGCGTGGTGCCTTTCTGCGCGCGGGCCGTCTCGGTCTGTGCACTCTCTGTGTACTCCTGGCATCTCTCCTCGCGCTGTCATGTTTCTTTTTGTCGCACCCCCGGCCAAAGTATGAAAAAAACTGTGACTTATAGTCCGAAAAATACGGTAACCAGAAGTCATGATCATAATTAAAGATATAATAATCTTTTTATTTACTTTCCCTAATATCTAAAATTATTCATATTCTCTTCATGTCATATTATGCTCCTTCCAGTGCTGTTGTTTTTAGTTTTAGTTTGTATCCAATCAGAAATCAGGTTGTTTATGTTGCCATGCTGTACCAAATCTGCCAGATGCCTTCAGAATCAACAATGCGGGCGTCCGTGCACTGTAAGTGAACGGGGACATACAGTTGATAGACAGTTGCGATAGCCAAAAAGATCGCGAGTTGTTGTCAGTAAGGCTTTCTAGCTGGCCTCACGTTGAACGTGACAATTAGGCGTCCTGGGATTGGCTACTCATCGGGATCGTTAGCGGATGAATTTGAGAACACATAGAGTTGATAGACAGTTGCGATAGCCAATCAGATCGCAGGTTGTTGACAGTTGCTGTTCTGTTGCAACTAAAAGTTGTAAACTCTTGTTGTAAAGTGTGTCATGCTTGTCATTTAATTAATATTGTAACTTGTGTATTTGTCGCCATCATGTGGTCAGGGCAGTTAATATATATTTGAGAAGTGTGTACTTTGAATCAAACTTTATTGACCGGAAGTTGCATAAGCCAAGCAGAGAAATTTACGGTATATGTTTTAATTGCTGATGTGTTTTAATTGATTTTTAAATGCGCCAGAAAATAACCCGTTTTGTACACTGTTGATGCCCAGTAGTGCGTAAATGTGTTCCTGTACAGTTTTTCTCCAGCAATGATCAATTGGTGACATATTTTGAGAGGTAATCATTGAAGGCCTAGGTGGGAAACGCACGACCCGCCACTGAGTAATGGCTGCCTTCAGAGGGACGCTTTATAAAATCAATTAAAATTATGCATGCGGGCAATAACCTGTGATTAATCAAAATTCAAATTGATCTGATTTTAAAAAAAATTATAATAATCATTTGACAGCATTGATATAAATGTGTATCAGTAATCACCTCATATTATTACATTATTGCCTATGCACTTGATTATTAGATTTTTTTCATTTACAAACTAATGCTATCTTTACTAACATATTTTTGTAATACACTATATAATAATGTAATATTTGGCATGATTCTATAATAACGTTTAGAAGATACGCATTTTTTTCTGTCAAAATCGAAATAATTATTTGCATTTAGTAAAAAAGGAATGAAGTATTTTATTAACACACTTTTCCCAGGCACATGCAATGATGTGGCGGGCATTGAGTTTGACACCTGAGGCCTAAAAGATGTGTTTTTAAATATACATACTTAAAATTTTATATACAAAAATCACAGATTGTTAATCAATCTAAATAAAAAAAATAGACTAACCCCAACTCCAACCCAATCGCAGCTTTGTAATACTTAAGAAATGTACAAAGCAATTGAGAAGACATACAAATACAATACAAACAAATATAAAGGCAACAGTATCAATAAAGGTAATAATATCAATAATAGTTGTGAATGTTTTTAATCCAAAAATGTATTCTTAAATAAACATGTTCTTTAATAAATTCAAGAAAATTATGAATCGATTAAGAATCTGATCTGAATAAATAAAAATTGCAATTTGTATGTGAATTGATTTTTTGAAACACCCTTATTATTCGTCCAATTTTATGCTTAAACATACTTAATACCAAATAAATGTAGAGTATGCTTTAAAAAATACCTCAAAGAAATTAGTGAAGTGGTTAAAGCAGTGTTTCCCCCAGAAAATGTGTTAGTTAAGGTGGTGTCTCTCCAGGGGGAGGGGGCGCGTCGCCCGGGACAGGCGGACGGACAGGGAAGGGGGTGGGTGGGTGTAAGGAACAGTGTAATTTGGCCTGTCGCCACCATCACGTCTCCATTTCATCGCTGCCACCACAGCCTGGGGGGGCAATAGACTACAGACTGTGGTGAAGTAGACCAGCTTCGTCACGTGAAGAAGCCTACAATTCTTGGTTGTGTTTTGCGCTCCGTATGCTGAATGGCAATATCTCGATATTTTTTCCGTAAAGTAAAAACAAAACACAAAACAGTCCTAGTTACCTGAGATACTAAGTATGTCATTATTATGACTTAGTAAGTCAATATTTGGACTTACTAATTTACTAAGTCAAAATAATGACTTACTAAGTCAAATTAATGACTTACTGTAAATAAGTGTTTGCAATAAGCGTTTGAAAAAAAGAGTTAAAAGTGGGGCCACATGCTGACATATGCTCAACTCATCATGCTTAATTTATTACAGCATTTGGGAAGCCTGTAGTTGATTTTTATTATGTAAATGTTACATTTCTATCAACATGTGATAGCAGGGACCCTGCTATTCAAAACTAGGCTGCTACATTACTAATGATTAATGTAACTATAGCTGAAAAAATAGTACAATAGCAATAGGAGAGACTATTCATCCCTGAACACCATGGAGTTCATGTAGGCTTAATGATGCAGTTACATTATTATATCAACTATCAGAGACAGAAACTCTTCATTTAACATAATATCCTTTTTTGCTACTTCAACACAGCTCAATCAACACAGAAAAAGATAAAGTGAAATAACTTAGTTGTTAACTCTAGGTCAATAATGCTTGTCTTTCTCGCAGACAGACAGGGCTTTGCTGTCCGTAACACACGCACGCACGCACACATACACACACACCGCACAGTGAGCTAACGTTACGCTAAAAGCAAATTAGCCTTCACCTCAAGGACTGCGAGCGAGCTGAGCTGCCGCTTATGTTTCTAGAACGTCAACAGGCTCATAGCGATGTTACTAGTAGTTGACTGGGAGGTGTTTATTATAATTTGGGGGGAGCCCGCTGCCTTATGCTTACCTGCTAAACACCTTTCTACTCACCACACCGCAGGAGCACTGACTCCATGCACTCTGAATACGCACTGCTGATTGGCTGTTACCGCTCAGCGTGTAACCAATCAGATGGTTCTGTGGGTGGGACAATGCTGGGTGCTGCAGAGACGTACTGACAGAGGCAGAACGAAGCGTAGCAGCTTGTTAAGACATTACCGTATTTTCCGCGCACCGGATTATAAGGCGCACCTTCAATGAATGGCCTATTTTAAAACTTTGTTCATATATAAGGCGCACCGCATTATAAGGCGCACAGAATAGATGCTACAGTAGAGGCTGGGGTTAGGTTATGCATCCCGTAGTTGCGAGACCTGTTGTGGTTCAATATTGATCCATATATAAGGCGCACTGGATTATAAGGCGCACTGTCAGCTTTTGAGAAAATTTGAGGTTTTCAGGTGCGCCTTATAGTGCGGAAAATACGGTAGTTTAGGCGGTGGCTCTTTGTTGTTAAGGCGGCCGCCTTAAAAACAAAGAGCTGCGGGAAACCCTGGGTTAAAGTCCCAACGATAGTCACACACACTAGGTGTGGTGAAATTATCCTCTGCATTTGACCCATCACCCTTGATCACCCCGTGGGTGGTGAGGGGAGCAGTGAGCAGCAGCGGTGGCTGCGCCCGGTAATCATTGTGGTGATTTAACCCCCAATTCCAACCGTTGATACCTGAGTGTGAAGCAGGGAGGTAATGGGTCCCACTTTTATAGTCTTTGATATGACTCAGCCGGGGTTTGAACTCACGACCTACCGATCTCAGGGCGGACATTCTAACCACAAGAGCCACAATATTTGAAGTGTGATGTGGTGAGAGACGACTGTAAGTTATGATGTGTCCAGTTTCAGTAATGGTATTGTTCATATTGGACCGAGGAACCAGTCATTTCTAATTCTACGGTTAGCATTACATTTTGCAACACTGGTACCCTTCTGCTTTGGCATCACACAAAAGCCAAAGAAAAAGCAGTCCGATGCTTTTCTGTGACACAGTAAATTCATTATCCAGATCTATGGTTATCATCACACTTTTCCTCCCAAGCAATCACTGGAAAATGTTGTTTGAACTCTAAAGTTGGCTAAAAGGCTTTGGTTTGTAACTTGTTGTATGTCCAACACAGTGCTCCAGATGTGGCTAATAAAAGTGGGACCATGAGGTCTGGGATCTCTGTGAAGAACAATCCACCAGCACCAGTTAACTGTAAAAGCATCCTCTAGCATTTTTTCCAAGGAGAAGAATTGATTACACTTTTAACCAGGTTTTATTCTCATCATCATCAGACTCCGCTCCGGCTAAGCCTGCTGAGGAGCCCATCTACTCGTTACCTCCTGACTCGTTCCCGTCATCCAACCCAGGGTGAGAGTACCTATCGTATTTACCATCTAGTGTTCTTCACGCCAGCCTGTGTTGAAACTGTTGGTCATGGCGTTCCCCAGGTACAGCTCCGACTCGCAATCAGTGTCCTTCATGAAGGAGGGCAGTGTGGGCCTGAGGTTGGTGGGCGGCAACGACGTCGGCATCTTTGTGGGAGGAGTGCAGCCCAACAGCCCCGCCTATGTGCAGGGCATGAAAGAGGGCGACCAGATCTTGAAAGTGAGTGGTCGCTTCACTTGACACATATGCCTCGCTGTTTCCCCCTCTGGGGTTGTGGTAGTACTGCATACATAATCAACCCCAGGTTTAATGGCTACATCAAGCCTATTTGAGGGTTGTTCGGCGGGCTAAATGAAAAGCTGTTGTCGGCCGGATGTGGCCCGCGGGCTGCCAGTTAAATAGACCTGTCATAAGTCTTCTATTTGTGCAATAAACAGCCTTATTCAATGCAAGCTAATACAAACCCCGTTCCCATATGAGTTGGGAAATTGTGTTAGATGTAAATATAAACGGAATACAATGATTTGCAAATCATTTTCAACCCATATTCAATTGAATGCACTACAGACAAGATATTTGATGTTCAAACTCATAAACCTTTTTTTTTTTTTGCAAATGATAATTAACTTAGAATTTCATGGTTGCAACACGTGCCAAAGTAGTTGGAAAAGGGCATGTTCACCACTGTGTTACATGGCCTTTCCTTTTAACAACACTCAGTAAATGTTTGGGAACTGAGGAGACACATTTTTTAAGCTTCTCAGGTGGAATTCTTTCCCATTCTTGCTTGATGTACAGCTTAAGTTGTTCAACAGTCCGGGGGTCTCCGTTGTGGTATTTTAGGCTTCAAAATGCGCCACACATTTTCAATGGGAGACAGGTCTGGACTACAGGCAGGCCAGTCTAGTACCCGCACTCTTTTACTATGAAGCCACGTTGATGTAACACGTGGCTTGACATTGTTTTGCTGAAATAAGCAGGGGCCTCCATGGTAATGTTGCTTGGATGGCAACATATGTTGCTCCAAAACCTGTATGTACCTTTCAGCATTAATGGCGCTTTCACAGATGTGTAAGTTACCCATGTCTTGGGCACTAATACACCCCCATACCATCACAGATGCTGGCTTTTCAACTTTGCGCCTATATCAATCCGGATGGTTCTTTTCCTCTTTGGTCCGGAGGACACGACGTCCACAGTTTCCAAAAACAATTTGAAATGTGGACTCGTCAGACCACAGAACACTTTTCCACTTTGTATCAGTCCATCTTAGATGAGCTCAGGCCCAGCGAAGCCGACAGCGTTTCTGGGGGTTGTTGATAAACGGTTTTTGCCTTGCATAGGAAAGTTTTAACTTGCACTTGCAGATGTAGCGACCAACTGTAGTTACTGACAGTGGGTTTCTGAAGTGTTCCTGAGCCCATGTGGTGATATCCTTTACACACTGATGTCGCTTGTTGATGCAGTACAGCCTGAGCGATCGAAGATCACGGGCTTAGCTGCTTATGTGCAGTGATTTCTCCAGATTCTCTGAACCCTTTGATGATATTACGGACCGTAGATGGTGAAATCCCTAAATTCCTTGCAATAGCTGGTTGAGAAAGGTTTTTCTTAAACTGTTCAACAATTTGCTTACGCATTTGTTGACAAAGTGGTGACCCTCGCCCCATCCTTGTTTGTGAATGCCTGAGCATTTCATGGAATCTACTTTTATACCCAATCATGGCACCCACCTGTTCCCAATTTGCCTGTTCACCTGTGGGATGTTCCAAATAAGTGTTTGATGAGCATTCCTCAACTTTATCAGTATTTATTGCCACCTTTCCCAACTTCTTTGTCACGTGTTGCTGGCATCAAATTCTAAAGTTACCGGTAATGATTATTTGCAAAAAAAAAAAATGTTTATCAGTTTGATCATCAAATCAAGCACACCTGTAAGGTGAAAACCATTTCATCTTGAAGCTCATCGAGGGAATGCCAAGAGTGTGCAAAAAAGTAATCAGAGCAAAGGGTGGCTATTTTGAAGAAACTAGAACATAAAAATGTTTTCAGTTATTTCACCTTTTTTTGTTAAGTACATAACTCCGCATGTGTTCATTCATAGTTTTGATGCCTTCAGTGACAATCTACAATGTAAAAGACATGAAAATAAAGAAAACGCATTGAATGAGGTGTGTCCAAACTTTGACCTGTACTGTATATTTTTTTTATTTTTTTTTTATTTTGTTTAAACATTTACTGTATTTATTTAAATTTTGACATATACAGTCCAGAAATACAATTAAACCCATGTAATTTTTTTCCTTCTTTATTTTCAGTATACGGCCCTTTTGTGGAAAAAGTTTGGACACCCCTGTCATAGATTATACTGTGTACCACAAAAGTTGTCTCATGTCCCCCGCCAGGTCAATAACATCGACTTTGGCCATTTCACTCGGGAGGAAGCCGCCAATTACCTTCTGAACATCAAGAGAGGAGAAAAAGTGGACATTCGCACTCAGAATAAGATGGACAGTAAGTAAAGTAGAACTATGACAGGCCCAATCATCGTAATCATTTTTCTACTCTTTTCTAGTTTATAAGAAGATCATCAAGTCCAACCTGGGGGACAACTTCTACGTTCGCACGCACTTTGACCACGAGACCAATCACCCCATCGGGCTTAACTTCACCCGAGGAGACGTGTTCCGGGTGGTGGACACAATGCATCGTGGGAAGTTGGGCAACTGGCTGGCCATACGGATGGGGAACGACCTGCATGAGTTGGACAAAGGCACCATCCCTAACCAGAACAGGTACTGAACCGCAGGGGCGTAGCACCAAATTCTGGTTCCCGTACACAAGACTCCTGAAGGGGCCGTCTATCACACCCTAAACCCAACGTCGCTTCCCAATACACACACTATTGGTATGTTTACATGCACTAAAAAACTAACTTTTGCATGAATTTGGTTGCAACGAGCTATTTAAAACACAACCTATTTAGTTAGGATTCTGACTTTAAAAGATGGGATTAACATATCTAGACTGGATATGATAACCCCTCCAAAAGAATTAGTTTTTGTTTTTTTGTTTTTTACCTTTCGTCTATCACGGGGGTCGGCAACCCGCGGCTCTAGAGCCGCATGTGGCTCTTTAGCGCCGCCCTAGTGGCTCTCTGGAGCTTTTTCAAAAATGTATGAAAAATGGAAAAAGATGAGGGGAAAAAAATATATTTTTTGTTTTAATATTGTTTCTGTAGGAGGACAAACATGACACAACCCTCCCTAATTGTTATAAAGCACACTGTTTATATTAAACATGCTTCACTGATTCGAATATTTGGCGAGCGCCGTTTTGTCCTACTAATTTTGGCGGTCCTTGAACTCACCGTAGTTTGTTTACATGTATAACTTTCTTCGACTTTCTAGGACGTGTTTTATGCCACTTCTTTTTCTGTCTCATTTTGTCCACCAAACTTTTAATGCTGTGCGTGAATGCACAAAGGTGAGTTTTGTTGATGTTATTGACTTGTGTGGAGTGCTAATCGGGCATATTTGGTAACTGCATGACTGCAAGCTAATCGATGCTAACATGCTATTTAGGCTAGCTATATGTACATATTGCATCATTATGCCTCATTTGTAGCTATATTTGAGGTCATTTAGTTTCCTTTAGGTCCTCTTAATTCAATTTATATCTCATGACACACTATCTGTATGTAATATGGCTTTTAATTTTTTGTGGCTCCAGACAGATTTGTTTTTGTATTTTTGGTCCAATATGGCTCTTTCAACATTTTGGGTTGCCGACCCCTGGTCTATCACCTCATCTTTGTTCCAAAATGTTGGTGCTGTGTGTGACTGCCAGGGGAACTGCACTTTTTTTGGAGAATTTTGCCTTTCGTACACAATCATTATGAAAGACATGACGATGGATGTTATTATTCTTTTAAATATTCTAAATATTAAATAAATGCGATCAAAAGTCTGTTTACAATGGAGCCTATGGGAGCCGAGCAATTCTGCCTATAAAGCCCTTAAAAAAACATCCAAACACCTTCATTGAGGTTTTATATACATGTTGTAAGTATATATGTATTGTAGTGACAGGAACATTTATAATAACATTTAGTATTTATGTATTTTGATCATTTTAAGCATACGCGGCGCATTCATTTAAAAAACACATCCCGTTTGTTTAGTTTTTTTTCTTCATCTCTGATTATTACTAACTGCAGACATTATGAGAGCCAATGAACATAATAAAACAACACTTACTGTACAAAGTCTGCTGTAGTTAGTATGCCGACTGCTCGGATGTTCATATATTCCCATTTAAATGAAGAATGACTCAAAATCCTCACGAAGAAAAGTTATTCAGCAGTTTCAGGTCCTAAATGGCTGTCAAAGTGTACCAACTTGTTGGAATATCTACTCAGACTTTTTCTGTCCAGGTGAGATAAATGATTTATGATCTAGAACAGGGGTGTCAAAGTCAAGGCCCGCGGGCCAGATCCGGTCCACGAATGAATTATCTATGGCCCCCGGGATGATATTTGATTACCGTATTTTTCGGAGTATAAGTCGCACCGGAGTATAAGTCGCACCTGCCGAAAATGCATAATAAAGAAGGAAAAAAACATATATAAGTCGCACTGGAGTATAAGTCGCAAATTTATTTGATAAAACCCAACACCAAGAATAGACATTTGAAAGGCAATTTAAAATAAATAAAGAATAGTGAACAACAGGCTGAATAAGTGTATGTTATATGACACATAAATAACCAACTGAGAACGTGTCTGGTATGTTAACGTAACATATTATGGTAAGAGTCATTCAAATAACTATAACATATAGAACATGCTATACGTTTACCAAACAATCTGTCACTCCTAATCGCTAAATCCCATGAAATCTTATACGTCTAGTCTCTTACGTGAATGAGCTAAATAATATTATTTGATATTTCACGGTAATGTGTTAATAATTTCACACATAAGTCGCTCCTGAGTATAAGTCGCACCCCCGGCCAAAGTATGAAAAAAACTGCGACTTATAGTCCGAAAAATACGGTTGTATTAGAACCGGCCCGCAGGCCACAGCCGCCTGCTGCTGTTTTGCAGGCACCAATACTCCATCAGTGTTGGCGCTAGGAATTTTCAAAATGGGGGACCCTATCAAGTTATAAAAATGGGGTCCAACAGTAAATTTTTGGGGTCCGACTTTTTTGTAAGCGTTTTGAAAACAAATGATTAACGTATGCATTATCCTGTTATATCTCACATTCTATATTGTGTTTTGGAAAAAGGTTGTCATAAACGTTACTTAATTCATAACAAAAAATAACACAAAAGAAAACACATTTTTATGCATATGTAAATTCAGTTATAAACATTCATTCACTTTCTTCTTTCCTTCCTAAACTTTACCGCTGTCAGTATTGTTTTCTATAATTTTATTGTAATATTTTAAGAATGCGTTTGTTCTATTTTTGGCCGAAGTAAGACAAAAAAAAACAATCGGAAGTTGTCTTTATTTTTTAGTTTTAATGCCATGATTTTTAGGGATGTCCGATAATGGCTTTTTGACGATATCCGATATTCCGATATTCTCCAACTTTTTAATTACCAATACCGATATATACAGTCGTGGAATTAACACACTATTATGCCTAATTTGGACAACCAGGTATGGTGAAGATAAGGTTGGTTTTTTTAAATTAATAAAATAAAATAAGATAAATAAATTAAAAACATTTTCTTGAATAAAAAAGAAAGTAAAACAATATAAAAACTGTTACATAGAAACTAGTAATTAATTAAAATGAGTAAAATTAACTGTTAAAGGTTAGTATTATTAGTGGACCAGCAGCACGCACAATCATGTGTGCTTACGGACTGTATCCCTTGCAGACTGTATTGATATATATTGATATATAATGTAGGAACCAGAATATTAATAACAGAAAGAAACAACTCTTTTGTGTGAATGAGTGTAAATGGGGGAGGGAGTTTTTTTGGGTTGGTGCACTAATTGTAAGTGTATCTTGTGTTTTTTATGTTGATTTAATTTAAAAAAAAATAATAATAATAAAATAAAAAAGATACCGATAATTTCCGATATTCCATTTTAACGCATTTATCGGCCGATAATATCGGCAGGCCAATATTATCGGACATCTCTAATGATTTTAATTGTCCGGCCCACGCGTGCACAGATTTTCCTCCACGCGGCCCCTGAACTAAAATGAGTTTGACACCCCTGATCTAGAATAAACTTACTGGGAGCAAAGAAGCGAGGACGCAGCAGACCACTCAATGATGTAAACAGACACACACGGAAGTGATCACCGCGCCGCTATTAATAGTCTGTCTGCGTTAGCGCTTATAATAACAATATCACTAATACTTGGTTAATATTCAAATCATGAAATGTAAACTGAGTATTTTTGAATGGTTATTTATTGGATTTTATGGGTGAAATAGAGGAGCTCCCATTGGCTCCACTGTAAGCTGACTTTTATTTACGTTTAATATTTAGAATGCATTTTTCTTAAATACATCCGTCATCATGTCGTTCAAAGTGTTCCAAGCTCGGTCTGCAGCTATCCACGTGGAACGAACCATTTTGCATTCTTGATGGGGGGTGTAAGCAGACTTTGACATTCTTAAGTTGATTTAAGCAGTTTTATTATTGTTCAGTTTAGGGTTGTACGGTATACCGGTATTAGTATAGCACCGCAATACTAATGAATCATATTCGGTACTATACCGCCTCTGAAAAGTACCGGTCCGCTAATCCTCGCCTCCATGGCGACAAATAAAGTAAGTTTCTTACAAGTATCATCCCTGCAGGACGAGGAATAGCTAAACATGCTTCACTACACACCGTAGCTCACCGGCGTCAAAATGTAAACAAACGCCATTGGTGGATCTACACCTAACATCCACTGTAATGATACCAAGTACAGGAGCGTATCGAGTCGATACTATATGATTACGTTGATATTTTTTAGCATCACAAAATCTTCTTTTGTTTTATTTAAATGTATATTATATTTATAAACTCAGCAAATATGTCCCTGGACACATGAGGACTTTGAATATGACCAATGTATGATCCTGTAATGACTTGGTATCAGATTGATACCCAAATTTGTGGTATCATCCAAAACTAATGTAAAGTATCAAACAAGAGAAGAATAAATGATTACAACATTTTAACAGAAGTGTAGATAGAACATGTTAAAAGAGAAAGTAAGCAGATATTAACAGTAAATGAACAAGTAGATTAATAATTCATTTTCTACCACTTGTCCTTAATAATGTTGACAAAATAATAGAATGATAAATGACACAATATGTTACTGCATATGTCAGCAGCTAAATTAGGAGCCTTTGTTTGCTTACTTACTAATAAAAGAGAAGTTGTCTAGTATGTTCACTATTTTATTTAAGGACAAACTTGCAATAAGAAACATATGTTTAATGTACCCTAAGATTTTTTTGTTAAAATAAGGCCAATAATAAATTTTTTCATGTTCCCTTTATCTAGAAAAGTACCGAAAAGTATAGAAATAATTTTGGTATCGGGACAACACTAGTTCAGTTATATGATGACATTTTTTCTAAACATTTATGACGTCATTTTGTATAACTTACATATTTAAATGACAGAAAAACAATCTTCAAACTTCACAAAAGCCCAGGCTCTCCCTGTGCTTAGGGCCCTGGTGCAACACCCCCACTTTCCCCTCCACGTTGACGCCCCTCATTTGCCGGTTTCCATGTTAAAGACAAAGGTGACTAAATGAAATAAATATAAGATGGCTCTGACTTTGCGTGATCTTAGTAATAAAAAAAGGCTTCACTAGTCCATTTTTACCTTTCTATTTACATTATTGTAACCAATAAGAGAAGAGATCAATGTCATGTAAGATACATGAAACCCTGTAATTTCTCTTCCGGACGTTTTTTTTATCCATCAGGGCCGAGACGCTGGCCAGCCAAGAGCAGGCGCAGAGGGCAAGCGGGGAGAAGCAGCTGTCGGGACCCAGGGCTGAGTTCTGGAAACTACGGGGCCTCAGAGGGAACAAAAAGAATGAGAAGAACATGCGGCGCTCTCGGGACGACCTCCTGCAGCTCACCATTCAGGGAAAATTTCCCGCTTATGAGAGAGTCCTGCTCAGAGAAGGTGCTCACTCACTACATACAAACCCCGTTTCCATATGAGTTGGGAAATTGTGTTAGATGTAAATATAAACGAAATACAATGATTTGCAAATCATTTTCAACCCATATTCAGTTGAATATGCTACAAAGACAACATATTTGATGTTCAAACTGATAAAAAAATATTTTTTTTTTGCAAATAGTCATTAACTTTAGAATTTGATTCCAGCAACATGTGACAAAGAAGTTGGGAAAGGTGGCAAATAAAGTTGAGGAATGCTCATCAAACACTTATTTGGAACATCCCACAGGTGAACAGGCAAATTGGGAACAGGTGGGTGCCATGATTGGGTATAAAAGTAGATTCCATGAAATGCTCAGTCATTCACAAACAAGGATGGGGCGAGGGTCACCACTTTGTCAACAAATGCGTGAGCAAATTGTTGAACAGTTTAAGAAAAAACATTCTCAACCAGCTATTGCAAGGAATTTAGGGATTTCACCATCTACGGTCCGTAATATCATCAAAGGGTTCAGAGAATCTGGAGAAATCACTGTACGTAAGCAGCTAAGCCCGTGACCTTCGATCCCTCAGGCTGTACTGCATCAACAAGCGACATCAGTGTGTAAAGGATATCACCACATGGGCTCAGGAACACTTCAGAAACCCACTGTCAGTAACTACAGTTGGTCGCTACATCTGTAAGTGCAAGTTAAAACTCTCCTATTATGCAAGGCGAAAACCGTTTATCAACAACACCCAGAAACGCCGCCGGCTTCGTTGGGCCTGAGCTCATCTAAGATTGACTGATACAAAGTGGAAAAGTGTTCTGTGGTCTGACGAGTCCACATTTCAAATTGTTTTTGGAAACTGTGGACGTCGTGTCCGCCGGACCAAAGAGGAAAAGAACCATCCGGATTGTTGTAGGCGCAAAGTTGAAAAGCCAGCATCTGTGATGGTATGGGGGTGTATTAGTGCCCAAGACATGGGTAACTTACACATCTGTGAAGGCGCCATTAATGCTGAAAGGTACATACAGGTTTTGGAGCAATGTATGTTGCCATCCAAGCAACGTTACCATGGACGCCCCTGCTTATTTCAGCAAAACAATGCCACGCCACGTGTTACATCAACGTGGCTTCATAGTAAAAGAGTGCGGGTACTAGACTGGCCTGCCTGTAGTCCAGACCTGTCTCCCATTGAAAATGTGTGGCGCATTATGAAGCCTAAAATACCACAACGGAGACCCCCGGACTGTTGAACAACTTAAGCTGTACATCAAGAAAGAATGGGAAAGAATTCCACCTGAGAAGCTTAAAAAATGTGTCTCCTCAGTGTTGTTAAAAGGAAAGGCCATGTAACACAGTGGTGAACATGCCCTTTCCCAACTACTTTGGCAAAAAAAATGAAGTTTATGAGTTTGAACATCAAATATCTTGTCTTTGTAGTGCATTCAATTGAATATATGTTGAAAAGGAATTGCAAATCATTGTATTCCGTTTATATTTACATCTAACACAATTTCCCAACTCATATGGAAACGGGGTTTGTAATTAGTATTAGAAAAGCTCATTTTAATGCTGTACGTGTCTATCTGCAGCTAATTTCAAACGACCCATCGTCATCCTGGGTCCTCTTAATGACATTGCTATGGAGAAGCTGGCCAGAGAGTTGCCTGAAGAATATGAAGTAGCTGGTAGCGTTCCTCTTCTTTTTTTCTGTTTTGATGCATTACACTTTAGACCACCAATTGAAAACAAGCATTATTTCATCTTTTGTCAGAAATGGTTCCTCGCAGCAGTGGTGGGGACAGCAGCTCAACGGTCATTAAACTGGACACCGTGAGGAAGATAGCAGAGAAGGTGAGTTAAAAGAGTGAAAGTAAATAAAGGCTATTTTATTTACTCTATTTGGGTTCCAGGACAAGCACCCTCTGCTGGACATCACCCCAACCGCCGTGGAGAGGCTGAACTACATCCAGTACCACCCAATGGTGATATTCCTGGACCCCCACAGCCGCAAAGATGTCAAGGCCATGAGGCAAAGGTACAGCCCCGACTCCAACAAGAGCTCCAGACGCCTCTACACGCAGGCGCTCAAACTGAGGAAACACTGCAGCCATCTTTTCTCAGGTAGTCCGTCACACACCTGCATGGCATGTGTACTGTTGTGTACGATGACAGCCAAATACATTCCGTGATTTTTGTATCCTTCATCCAGCACGTGTTGACCTGCAGCCCGGCTCCAATGTTTGGTACCAACTTCTAAAGGATAAGATTCGCCACCAGCAGTCCAAACCAGTCTGGGTATCTGAAGTCACGGTAAGAAATGTAGAAAGTATTCACAGTGCTTCCCTTTTTCCACATTTTGTTATGTTACAGCTTTATTCCATAGTGGAAACATATTTTTGTGAGCAAAATTCTACAGACAATACCACATAATGGGAAGACATACTACAAAAACAATGCTTTTTTTAATATGTTTTTATTTTTAATTGAAAAAAAAATAAGTGTATAAAAATTCAGGGTATATAAATTCAGTGTAAAAAAAATTCAGGGTTTAAAAATGTGTTGCTTCAAAAAGCAAGACTTACTTCCGATAAATTAGGACTGAAGTAGAGATGTCGATAAGTGCTTTAAAATGTAATGTCGGAAATTATCGGTATCGTTTTTTTTTTTTTATCGGTATCGTTTTTTGTTTTTTTGTTTTTAATTAAATCAACATAAAAAACACAAGATACACTTACAATTAGTGCACCAACCCAAAAAACCTCCCTCTCCCATTTACACTCATTCACACAAAAGGGTTGTTTCTCTCTGTTATTAATATTCTGGTTCCTAGGACTGAAGTAGAGATGTCCGATACGGCCGATAAATGCTTTAAAATGTAATATCGGAAATTATCGGTATCGTTTTTTTTATTATCGGTATCTGTTTTTTTTTTGTTAATTTTTTTTATTTTTTATTAAATCAACATAAAAAACACAAGATACACTTACAATTAGTGCACCAACCCAAAAAAACCTCCCTCCCCCATTCACACTCATTCACACAAAAGGGTTGTTTATTTCTGTTATTAATATTCTGGTTCCTAGGACTGAAGTAGAGATGTCCGATGATATCGACCTGCCGATATTATCGGCCGATAAATGCTTTAAAACGTAATATCTGAAATTATTTTTATAAATATAAATTTTTTATTATCGGTATCTGTTTTTTGGGGGGGTTTTTTTGTTTTATTTTTTTATTTTTTATTAAATCAACATAAAAAAACACAAGATACACTTACAATTAGTGCACCAACCCAAAAAACCTTCCTCCCCCATTTACACTCATTCACACAAAAGGGTTGTTTCTTGCTGTTATTAATATTCCGGTTCCTACATTATATATCAATATATATTAATACAGTCTGCAAGGGATACAGTCCGTAAGCACACATGATTGTGCGTGCTGCTGGTCCACTAATAGTACTAACCTTTAACAGTTAATTTTACTCATTTTCATTAATTACTAGTTTCTATGTAACTGTTTTTATATTGTTTTACTTTCTTTTTATTCAAGAAAATGTTTTTAATTTATTTATCTTATTTTATTTTATTAATTAAAAAAAAAAGTACCTTATCTTCACCATACCTGGTTGTCCAAATTAGGCATATTAATGTGTTAATTCCACGACTGTATATATCGGTATTGGTAATTAAAGAGTTGGACAATATCGGAATATCGGATATCGTCAAAAAGCCATTATCGGACATCCCTAAAAATCATGGCATTAAAACTAAAAAATAAAGACAACTTTCGATTGTTTTTTTGTCTTACTTCGGCCAAAAATAGAACAAACACATTCTTAAAATATTACAATAAAATTATAGAAAAAAATACCGACAGCAGTAAAGTTTAGGAAGGAAAGAAGAAAGTGAATGAATGTCTATAACTGAATAAATATACATATGCATAAAAATGTGTTTTTAATTTATTTATCTTATTTTATAATTTTTTTTAAAAGTACCTTATCTTCACCATACCTGATTGTCCAAATTAGGCATAATAATGTGTTAATTCCACGACTGTATATATCGGTATCGGTTGATATCGGTATCAGTAATTAAGAGTTGGACAATATCGGAATATCGGATATCGGCAAAAAGCCATTATCGGACATCCCTAGACTGAAGCAATCGATCTTGTTGCAGAACCAGCCAATGAGGTGTAAGTTTGAAGTCACGTGACACGAGTCTTGCAAAACATCATAAAAAAGGCAGTTAACTGGGGCGGTATAGCTCGGTTGATAGAGTGGCCGTGCCAGCAACTTGAGGGTTCCAGTTCGATTCCCCCTTCCGCCATCCTAGTCACTGCCGTTGTGTCCTTGGGCAAGACACTTTACCCACCTGCTCCCAGTGCCACCCACACTGGTTTAAATGTAACTTAGATATTGGGTTTCACTATGTAAAGCGCTTTGAGTCACTAGAGAAAAGCGCTATATAAATATACTTCACTTCACTTCACTACCTAGGCATAATACAACATAATTAACATTTCAATGCAGCCTGCTGGATATTTTCAAACTATAGAAATGATTCCAATGGTTAGAATCTGCACTTTTGAGTGACATACGAAGCTCTGCTTCATGCAGACCAGGCACGAACAGAGTGGGCGGGGCTTGTTTATGGCGCAGCGAGTGTCAGACGGAAGCAGATTTCTGCAGCAAAGTTCTGCAAAACAGTGATATTATATTGAATATGTGGATGTTTGTTACCCTTGCCGTTTGTGTTTCGCCGTGTGTGTTGCATCTTTGTTGCTTTTGCTGGATTATAAAACATGTCCATCAAGGAGGTGGTCTGCAGTAGAGGAGCGGCGTTCGTGTATTTTAAATATTCAGTGTTTTATTGTTCCTAGTTAGTATTGCAAATCCCATATGATGTATTTTCATGTACAGTAAAAAACTAAAAAGACCATCTCAAAAACAGAATGAACTTTAGTTTGTTTTACTGAATTACAAATAGGGTTTTATGCTGCCAATTCCGATACTGACCATCCATGAGTGAGATTGACCAATACTGATAAGATATATTAACTGTAGATATGTCACTTTATTTATTGTGAATGCTATTGTCAGTTTAACAATATTAACAGAATATTTAAACAAACAAAATCAATAACTATTTATTTATGTATTTTGTCTTTTGCCCTCAAAGTCCAGGGAATTTTTCCCAGAGTTTGTAAATATGAACAGAAACAAAAGCATTTATTTTTTTATAGGATAAAAGTATTCACCGTATCACTCTAGTATGGATCATATACTGATACTACACTTCATATCGACTCAACCAATTTATGTATCAATCCGATCATCCTCTTACATGACATGTACTGACTGCCACAATGCTGACACACCAACACTTGCTGTTATATTTTTCTCTCTAAACTCTTATTATTCTACTTATCCACTTCCTGTTAATAACTGCTGACTTCCTGCTGTTACTTTTTAAAGCTTACTAAGCATTTATTTCTTGGTGTTTACAGCTATTAGCATTGCTGCCCCTTGTTTGCTTCCAGTGTGAAACATGTTTAGCCTCATCATCCAGTGATAATGACACTTGACAATGACACCTAAGGTACTAAGAAATTATATTGATTGCTGTAATGGAAGTGATTATTGTTCGTATAGAGCACAGATGTCAAACTCTTCACCCGCCACATCATTTAGAGCAGGGGTCTCAAACTCAATTTACCTGGGGGCCACTGGATGCAGAAACTGGGTGAGGCTGGGCCACAAGAAAAGATTTCTTAAAAAAATCTAACATGAACTTTTTAATGAATTCACCTTCTTTGAATGGCTATCCCGCCCTAGCATCATACTTGCCAACCCTCCCGATTTTTCCAGGAGACTCCCGAATTTGAGTGCCCCTCCCGACTATCTCCCGGGGCAACTATTTCCCCGAATTTGTCCCGATTTTCACCCGGACAACAATATTAAGGGCGTGCCGTGATAGCACTGCCTTTAACGTCCTCTACAACCTGTCGTCGTGTCCGCTTTTTCACCATACAAACAGCGTGCCGGCCCAGTCACATGTTGTATGAAGCTTCTGCAGACACACGTAAGTGACTGCAAGACATACTTGATCAATAGCCATACAGGTCACACTGAGGGTGGCCGTATAAACAACTTGAACACTGTTGCTAAACACCAAACAAGAATGACCAACACATTTCGGGAGAACATCCGCACCGTAACACAACATAAACACAACAGAACAAATACCCAGAACACCTTTGCAGCCCTAACTCTTCCGGGCTGAAATATACACCCCCGCTACCACCAAACCCCGCCCCCCCCAAACCCGCCCACCTCAACCGACGCACGACGGGGGTGTTGATTTGGGGGGGCGGGGGTTGGTGGTAGCGGGAATGTATATTGCAGGCCGGAAGAGTTAGGGCTGCATGGGATTCTGGGTATTTGTTCTGTTGTGTTTATGTTGTGTTACGGTGCAGATGTTCTCCCGAAATGTGTTTGTCATTCTTGTTTGGTGTGGGTTCACAGTGTGGCGCATATTTGTAAGAGTGTTAAAGTTGTTTATACGGCCACCCTCAGTGTGACTGACCTGTGTGGCTGTTGATGAAGTATGTCTTGCAGTCACTTACGTGTGTGTACAGAAGCCAAATACAACATGTGACTGGGCTGGCACGCTGTTTGTACAGGTTGTAGAGGGCGCTAAAGGCAGTGACATAACGGCACGCCCTTAATATTGTTGTTTGGGTGAAGACATTCGAGAGAATGGTTGCCCTGAAATTCGTGAGTCTCCCGGAAAAATCGGGAGGGTTGGCAAGTATGACGCTGTCAAGCGCCATTCATATAAAACCCGCGGGCCGCATTAACATTACATTTTCATATTAAGGTGCGAGCCGCAAAATAACGCCTCGGCCGCGTGTCTGAGACCCCTGGTTTAGAGTGACTTGCGAAAGCCTTAAAATAATATGAAAGTATCTTTTCTTACTAAATGTATTCGTTCTATTTTGACGGGGGAAAAATACATGTATTGCATGCAATTGAATATATGTTAGACATTAATATAATCTAATAATACAACACAATTTATACTATGATGTTATTTAGTTAAAATAATAATAATAATAATAAATAGCTTGAATTTTGATTTCAAAGCAAGTTATCCATCAAACTGTTTACTTTAAAAATGACAATAAAATAGATAAAACTGATGGTAAAAACTGGCAGCCCAGGTACCAGAATTTAACTGCAAAAAGACTGTAGTACCATTTTTCCATTTACAGTAATATGCTATAAAAATCACTGTGAATTTTTACAGTAAAATTGTGGTCACTGAGCTGCCCGTTTTTTTTTGTTTTTTTACAGTGTGTGTAAAAAAAAAAAAATTAATCAAATGCATGGGCAATTGTATAATAATACCATGAGATGAATCCTAATACATTAATATACAAAAATTGTGGGGCAGCCATAAAACCAGAATACAATGATTTGCAAATCTTTTTCAACTTACATTCAATTGAATAGACTGCAAAGACAAGATATTTAATGTTCCAACTGAGAAACGTAATTTTTTTGGAAAATAATCATTAACTTAGAATTTAATGGCAGCAACACATTGCAAAAAAGTTGGCACAGGGGCATGTTCACCACTGTGTTACATGGCCTTTCCTTTTAACAACACTCAGTAAACGTTTGGGAACTGAGGAGACCAATTTTTGAAGCTTTTCAGGTGGAATTCTTTCCCATTCTTGCTTGATGTACAACTTAAGTTGTTCAACAGTCCGGGGGTCTCCTTTGTGGTATTTTAGGCTTCATAATGCGCCACACATTTTCAATGGGAGACAGGTCTGGACTACAGGCAGGCCAGTCTAGTACCCGCACTCTTTTACTACAAAGCCACGCTGTTGTAACACGTGCAGAATGTGGCTTGACATTGTCTTGCTGAAATAAGCAGGGGCGTCCATGATAACGTTGCTTGGATGGCACCATGTTGCTCCAAAACCTGTATGTACCTTTCAGCATTAATGGTGCCTTCACAGATGTGTAAGTTACCCATGTCTTGGGCACTAATACACCCCCATACCATCACAGATGCTGTTTTTTTTAACTTTGCGCCTATAACATTCCAGATGGTTATTTTCCTCTTTGGTCTGGAGGACACGACACGATGTCCACAGTTTCCAAAAACAATTTGAAA